>NC_086445.1:848973467-849150967 GCF_028390025.1 Pseudophryne corroboree
CTGTCCACTCTTCACATGCACAGACACACATCTGATTGCTCACATCTGCTCGCTCATATACACTTCTACCGTTACCTGCCGCACACATTTGACAGCTAAACTTTGCTGACAATTTCTGGAAGTTCTTCCTTTATGTATTACCTCTGCTTTCTTGTCTTTCCCCCTCTCCATATCTTTCCACGCCTCTGCTGTCTTGTCTGCCCAAGTTTACCCACCATATATCTCCTCTTCTCGGTGGCCCAGCAGCAGCACTGTACATATGCTGCGCAATGCAGGAGGAGAGTAGAAGGTGGAGGAGAAAGATTGTATGGGAGACAGAAGAGGCAAAGCAGTCCTGGGATGGAACCAGCTGACTGGTGGTTAGTCCTAGGGGAGGGGCCATCTACTTAGAGTCACTATAACAGCAGACCGATCCACTTACAGTATGTCAGTGCTGGCCCCTATAATCTGGGAATTACTCACACAAGGACCCCAGTACTACAAAAAAGAGGTCTCACTCAGCCTAATTCATGTGTGTACGCAATGCCGATCTTCGTGCAACTGAGTGATTATCAGCAGACTGCACATGTGCTGGGATCGCACTGTACACATGCCAAGGTACCTCTTCAATGCCACTTGCAATGACATTTTTAACGTAGATTATTATAGGAAGGGATCATTTAGAGAAGGTAATAGGTTAGTGGCGGGAAAAATCCAGATGTGTTATGTCTCGAAACAGGCTACTGCTCCCAACCTCCTCTGACTGTGTTCACGGCTGCTGCTCTCTCCACCCACCCCCAGACTGTTGCATGGCCGCTTCTCACCCTCCCCCCCCCCCCCCCGACTTTTGCATGGCTGCTGCTTGACACCACCAGTCCGGACTGTTCTCTCCATCCACCCCCCACCCCCCCGACCAGCGGCTATCTGGACTGATGGACGTAAAAGCAGCATGTCACCTGGCCAGCCTGCTCAAAGCCCCATGGGGACTGCCTGGGCAGAGCTAAGCATGAGCGACTGCAATGTAATGCACTGAGGGGATCTCTTACCTGTTTGCAGCCATTCCTGCAGTGCATGGTGGGGGGCCAGAGGGTGGACCTGTTATCAACCTAGGCATCAAGATGCTGGGGCCCAGGGGCGGTGGCAGCTGTTAGTGGTCACAAGCTACGGGTGGTGAAGGGGGGGAACAGCCAAGGCCCTTAGGATAATGAGGCAACTGCCTATTAAGCTCATACACAGAGATTGTCCTGCGCCTATATTCTTTTCTGGGCACAGCCTCCCACTACCCACAGTACTTTGTACCTGCTGCCTCCCCTGTAGGTGTATGGGTAGCGGGAGCATTGCCCCCCATTATTCATGGTGGCTCTGAACCTCCTTTAGCAATGTGTAGCGGGTGCATGCATACATGAGCACTTGCTACAGTACACTGTGCCGTGTCTTAACGCTATGCAAGGAACACATCAGTACATTGCTAGTTAAATACACCCCTTATATAGTACTCAAGGCTTCCAACGGAATGCCAGGGGTCAGAATACAGATGCCGGCATCCCAACTGCCAAAATCCAGACAAGTGGAACAAACTAAGCTAACCCTAACCCTCCCTGCAGCCTAGCCCTCCCTTTCCATAGCCTAACCCTACACCTCCCCCACCCCACAGCCTAACTCTAACCCTCCCTGGCATATTTACATTCGGGATTCCGGTATTGGGATTCTGACAGATGCATTCTGCCAGGTGCATTCTGCCAAAGTGTATGTTGTGGCAAGGGATTGCATGAAACAATTAATGGTCCTCATGACAAAGCGATAAAAATGGAAAACATCGGGAACAAGTTGGTAACAGAAAAACTGAACCAGAAGCATTATCTTCAGTATTACAATTATAACTATTTCCATTACTCCATCTGGAATAAAGGTAAATTTTATATATATATATATATATATATATATATATATATATATACACTGTGTGTGTGTGTGTGTGTATATATATATATATATATATATATATACAGGTTGAGTATCCCTTATCCAAAATGCTTGGGACTGGAAGTATTTTGGATATCGGATTTTTCCGTATTTTGGAATAATTGCATACCATAATAAGTGATCATGGCGATGGGACCTAAGTCTAAGCACAGAATGCATTTATGTTACATATACACCTTATACACACAGCCTGAAGTCAATTTTAGCCAATATTTTTTATAACTTTGTGCATTAAACAAAGTGTGTCTGCATTCACACAATTCATTTATGTTTCATATACACATTATACACACAGCCTGAAGGTCTTTTAATACAATATTTTTAATAACTCTGTGTATTAAACAAAGTTTGTGTATATTGAGCCATCAAAAAACAAAGGTTTCACTATCTCACTCTCACTCAAAAAAGTCTGTATTTCGGAATATTCCGTATTTCGGAATATTTGGATATGGGATACTCAACCTGTATATGGAAAAAATGTATGAGCGCAAAGGACAAGGAAAGGTTAAAAGTCCCGTGGAACTACAAGTCCCAGGCTGAACAAGAATCAACAGTTTCTCACAATCACTGACACCCAGTCTCACTGGTCGATTAGTCTTTATCAGTGTGCACCTCTGGGATTTCCAGCTGTCGCTTCCCCACCAGAGACCCGATTCCGGACGGGTAATGATCCTGCCGAGAAATTTTGAAAGAAGCAGGGACCGCCAATAGTGCATTAAAAGTGTAACAATTTATTTATAACACATCCAAATACGATGATCAAATAAAACCCGTACCATAAAAGGCGGTTAAACCACCGCTTGTATAACCAGCATGAAATTATCCCACAATACAACTCAGCATACGTGATTCAGTATCCATACGTCAGACCACGCCCATACACGTTTCGTCATCAGACTTCGTCAGTGGGCTTGGTCTGAAGTCACAATCTCATTTTTTAAATACACCCTGCAGCACTCTGATTGGCCTATGCAAGATGTCTTAGAACAGCTACAAATCATCTATACAGCAGCTGATCCATATTAAACCAATGGATTCATTTATCAAATAGTACATTTTATACGTGTCTAAACGATTAGGAGAGAATTCATAAAGGCATCAAAGTACATGAATATGTACGGAATATTAAAAAATAAAACATATATAAAAAATTTTTTTTGTTTGTTGAAATGTAATCATGTAAATGCAGTATAAAAATATTAATGCACTCTAATAGGTAATATTCACACTACCCATAGACACATTGTTATTCATAAACCAATAACTATATTAGAGTAAAATAAGCAATATTCCAAACTTCTATATATCACATAGTGACCAACCCTATATTCATTGTACTCTTGTTACCATTGGCAACCACAGCAGGGTAATTAAGCAGACAGGAGTTTTTCCCAACACCAACAGGTTTAGATGATGGACTAATTATAATGGCACAGCAACTATGCACATACTAAAAAGCCTCTTGTTTGTATCGTATATATCGACTCAAGAGGGAATTAAAAGGTCAATTCAAGCATCTTATAAAGAAAATTTTTAGTTTGAAGCATGTTATTAGAGCAAATGATACTAATAGGGACACCACATGAAACTGGCTATTTAGGCCAGCTGCACCCTTAACGGAGAGATGTAACCTATTTGAGAAACGGAGTAAGTTCATACCCCTCATTCAATCCCTTTGGATGCAAAGTGTTCAATGTAAATATCCAGAATGTCTCTCTTTTATTCAATATGTTTTCTCTATCTCCTGCTCTGTGGGGCTGGTCTCCTGCTCTGTGGGGCTGGTCTCTTCCAAGTGCTGCTGGGATTTCTAAGTGTGAGTTGTAAACAGCAAAAAGGAGCTGGAAGCCGAGTGAAAAGGAGGAGCAGTGAGCTGGAACAACTGCAACTGCTAAGTGGAGTATAGGTGCCGCAGGAGAGAGTACTACGGCTGCATAAAAGTGAAGGACCAAGAACCGCACAAAGATAGATAAGTATAAGCCAGCTTAATTATTGTATAAGTGAGCTTGCTTGTCTTCTATTTTTTATTTTTGCCGCTTTTTCTTTGAGTGTAACAGGGAGTTAGACCTTACAAACAATATGGGAGGGGCTGTGATTGAGGACCTCACTCAGTGCATGTCGTGCAAGATGTATGCACACCTGGAGCTACCGGCCCAGTGTGAATACATCTGCACGAGGTGTGTGCGAACGGTTGCCCTGGAAGCCCAGGTAACTGATCTAGAGCAAACTGTTACGCGACTGAGGGAGATTCACAATCTCAAGCGTAGTTTAGACAGAACGGTGGAGGAGTTGCGGGAGGGGTCACTGGTAGAAGAGGATGATGATCAGGTAGCCAGTTGGGTCACAGTTAGAAGGAAGAAAAAGAGGGGGAGGCACGACATCTCCGAACTATCAAACCCGAACAAATTTGCCCGATTGGACGAGGAATCGGAAGATGATAGTGAAGAAATGACGGTGCCGGAGGAGACTGCTCCCTCTAGCATCCAGAGGTGCGGTCCCTCTGGCGCGGTTGGGATAAAAGATAGAGAGGTACCTAGTCAGATGGTGGTGGTAGGGGATTCTATCATCAGGAAGGCAGATAGGGCAATCTGCTACCGGGACCGTGATCGCCGTACAGTCTGTTGTCTCCCGGGTGCTCGGGTACGGCACATCGCGGACCGGGTAGATAGATTGTTGGGAGGGGCTGGCAAAGACCCGGCGGTCTTGGTGCACGTTGGCACCAATGACAAAGTTAGCGGAAGGTGGGATGTCCTTAAGAAAGACTATAGGGACTTAGGAAAGAAACTGAAGGCAAGGACATCTAAGGTAATATTCTCGGAATTATTACCCGTGCCACGCGCTAGTCCAGGGAGGCAGAGGGAGATTAGGGAGGTAAATGTGTGGCTTAGGGATTGGTGCAGGAAAAAGGGGTTTGTGTTCCTGGAACACCGGGCGGACTTCTCAGTCAGGCGCCATCTCTTTTGTCGTGACGGATTGCACCTGACTAAGGAGGGGGCAGCGGTGCTGTGGGGAAGGATGGTTAGAAGGTTGGAGGAGATTTTAAACTAGGAGCCTGGGGGGAGGGTTTAGCTAGAAACTACGGGTCATGCAGTGAGAATAGTGGGGATGGCGGTAGTAAACTAAATGGGGGAGAAGTTGGGGGGAGGGTAAGAGCAGGCGGTAAGGTTACTAACTGTTATGCACACCAGTGCCTGCAGGAAAGTACTGGTGTCAGAACTGTTATGCACTCCAGTGTCTGCAGGAATGTACTGGTGTTTGAACTGTTATGCAAAACAAATGGACTCACAGACAAACTGGGGAATATGACATAACGTACACAGAAGGTAATAGGGTAACAAAATACACACAAAGTGAACAGAGAAGCCCAGAGGCTAAGGAACTGGGTATCTCCTTTGTATTAGAACTGCACAGATGGAAAAAGCAAGATGTTGTGTTTTAATACATAGAGAACCCGAAATGCTGTTGCTAAGGGCAACAGCAAAACCCTAAAGGGTTACCAACGGGTGTGGCAGTAAACTCCTTGGTCAGAGATGGAATGATAGACACAAGGAGAGTCTCCACAATCCTATTTCTCACTTGCAGTGCACAGGTTTTAGCTTACTGCCACTAAACTGACCCCTGACACCTAGCACAGTGAGACAGGATTAGACAGGCAAGTCTTAGAATACAGCCGCAAACTTGCTAAGTTCGCAGAGTGGTAACAGAACCCCAGCAAGCTAAACGACTGACTCCAGTCTTACTGCTAGGTCTGGATTGGCAGAGTGTAATACCAAATCCCCAGGCCTATTTGCAGTAAGCAACAAACAAATACAAAGCTACACAGTACTGGCTAACTTTCATGAACTGACTAACCAACAAAGATTCAGCAGCATCTGCTTACCCTGAAAAGAGGCCTTATAAAGCAGGTGCTGTCCACGCCCCACTCAGACCTCACAGACTGTGAGCACAAAAACCAGCACCGGATCCCCTGCCGTGCACAGAGCCTATAACCACTGCACAGCAAAAGACCCGAACCGGAGTATCAGCTGCGCTCAGGTTACTCCACTAGCACTTGTCTCCCGGTTGCCATGACGACGTGGCAGCACAGGGCAGGAGACCCTAACAGTACCCCCCCTCTGACGAGGGGTCAAAGAACCCCTACCACCGGGTTTATCGGGGAACTGCGAGAAGAAAGAGCGTATCAGTCTGGGGGCATGAAGATCACAACTGCGCACCCACGACCGCTCCTCCGGGCCATACCCCTTCCAGTGCACCAAAAATGACAGCCGACCCCGAACCACCTTGGAGTCAAGAATCCTTTCAACAACAAACTCCCTCTGGCAACGTATCAGAAGAGGGGAAGGTCTTCCACTGGAAGAAGGATTACTAATCGCCCGTTTTAAAAGGGAACAATGAAATGTTTTATTGATACCCAAAGAACGGGGCAGATCTAACTGAAATGCCACCGGATTGATAACCCTGGTGATCTTATAAGGGCCGATGAACCGGGGCCCTAACTTATGAGATGGCTGTCTCAACTTCAAATTCTTGGTAGACAACCAGACGAAGTCTCCTAATTTGAAGCTGCAGGGTCTTTTCCGCTTATCAAAAACCCTTTTGGTCACTAATGACACAGACACAAGGGCTTTCTTCACTTTCCGCCAAATACCTCTAAGGACCGAAACCACAGAGGAACCACCAGGCGTGGAGTCCAGGGGGTCAAAAGAATTGGCCTTAGGATGATGCCCATACACACAAAGGAAGGGAGAGATCCCTGTAGCAGAGTGAGCCGCGTTGTTATAGGCAAACTCCGCCATGGACAGATGAGCAACCCAGTCAGTCTGACACTTGGAGACATAACACCTGAGGAACTGCTCCAAGGACTGGTTCACCCTTTCAGTCTGCCCATTAGACTGCGGATGGTAGCCTGACGACAAGCTGACAGAAATCTGGAGATCGGAACAAAATGCCCTCCAGAATTTGGCCACAAACTGGGATCCGCGGTCAGAGACCACATCAAGTGGCAACCCGTGGAGACGCACAACATGCAGCATAAATAATTCAGACAGGCGTCTGGCTGATGGCAGCCCAACCAGTGGAACGAAGTGCGCCATCTTCGAAAACCTGTCAACGACAACCCAGATGGCTGTCATCCCCGAGGATTTGGGCAAGTCCACCACAAAATCCATTGAAATGTGGGTCCATGGCTTAGATGGGATAGAGAGTGGATGTAATGGGCCAACAGGATCCCCTCTAGGAGTCTTATTTCGGGCACAGATGTCACATGCCCGAACCCACTGATCCACATCCTTAGCCACCGAGGGCCACCACACCGCCCTAGATAGCAACTCCCGAGTTCTGGCAATACCCGGGTGACCTGCCGACTTCTTGGCATGGAATTCCAGGAACACTCGCTGTCTTAACCTAGGAGGCACAAACAAAAGACCTACCGGAAGGTCTGGAGGAGCCTGCTCCTGTGCTCTAAGGACTAATGATAAGAGGTCCTGGGTAATGCCCACTTTAATACATGATGGGGAAACAATGGGCAACGGCTCCTCGGTGGTCTCCTGGATTGGAGCAAAACTCCGCGAGAGCGCATCAGCCTTGATGTTTTTTGACCCAGGGCGATATGTTATCAAAAAATTAAAGCGAGCAAAAAACAAAGCCCATCGTGCCTGCCTGGCATTGAGACGCTTCGCTGACTCTAAATGTGCCAGATTCTTATGGTCAGTGAGAATTGAGACCACAAACTTAGCCCCCTCAAGCCAGTGTCTCCACTCCTCGAGTGCATCCTTAATAGCCAACAATTCCCGGTTACCCACGTCATAATTCATCTCGGCAGGCGAAAATTTACGGGAAAAGTAAGCACAGGGATGAAGGCGATTATCAGACACTCCCATCTGAGAAAGCACTGCCCCAATACCCATCTCAGAGGCATCCACCTCCACCACAAAAGGACGCTCTGTATCTGGGTGTCGCAGCACCTTGGCCGAAACAAATGCCCTTTTGAGACGGGCAAAAGCCGCTTTAGCCTCACAAGACCAGTGAGCAACATCCGCCCCTTTCTTAGTGAGTGCCACCAAGGGCGCCACTATAGACGAAAATCCAGCGATAAATCGTCTATAAAAATTCGCAAAGCCCAGGAAACGCTGAAGCGCCTTCAAACTAGTGGGCTGCACCCAATCCAGGACTGCCTGTACCTTGGAACCCTCCATTTGGAAACCTTCTGGGGAGATAATATATCCTAGAAATGCGATTTGCTGAACTTCAAATTCGCACTTCTCCAACTTCGCCACAAGCCGGTGGTCTCTGAGTTTCTGGAGGACTAAGCGTACATGCTTCCGATGTTCCTCCAGGGAATGGGAGAAGATTAGGATGTCATCTAAGTATACAACTAAGAATCTATCCAAATATTCCCTGAGCACATCATTCATGAAATCCTGGAAGACTGCCGGGGCATTACAGAGCCCAAAAGGCATCACCAAATATTCATAATGCCCTGAGTGGGTATTAAAGGCAGTCTTCCATTCATCCCCCTCTCTTATTCGGATTAGATTGTACGCACCGCGTAGGTCAATCTTAGAAAAAATGGTGGCAGTACGAAGCTGGTCAAACAAGACCGAAATGAGAGGCAGTGGGTATGAGTTTTTAATCGTGATACGGTTCAATTCCCTGAAGTCGATGCAGGGTCGCAACGAACCGTCCTTTTTACCCACGAAGAAGAACCCCGACCCAACTGGAGACTGTGAAGGTCTGATAAATCCCTTAGCCAAGTTCTCCTGAATGTACTCTGCCATAGCCTGAGTCTCAGGACGTGACAGGGAGTACAACCTGCTCTTGGGAAGCTTAGCATTTGGCAACAAATCAATGGCACAGTCATAGGGGCGATGGGGAGGTAGTACCTCTGCAACTTTTTTGGAGAACACGTCCGCAAAATCTGCATAACACCCTGGCAATCCTGGCAAACTTAGCTGCGAGAGCCTGACTGGAAGGCTCAAGCAACTCCTGAAACAATCAGTACCCCAACTAAGAATCTCCCTAGAGACCCAGTCAAATTGAGGATTGTGGGCCCTTAACCAGGGTAACCCCAACACCAATGGGGCAAAAGTACAGACAGTCACATAAAAGGACAATTTTTCAGAGTGTGTGGCTCCAATAAACAAAGAAATCTGGCTAGTGCAAGAGGTAATTTTACCTTGGGATAATGGTTCCCCGTTTAACCCACAAATCTCAATTTCCGATGCCAAGGGTACTAAGGGAACAGAGTGTTTCAGGGCGAATTGGCGGTCCATAAAAACCCCGTCGGCCCCACTGTCCACAAAGGCCTCAGTCTTGACAGTTTGACCGAGGATCTTCAAGGTCACCGGAATGATAAAAGTCTTCTTGGGAAATTCTGACTTCTGGCCTGACAGGATATTTCCCATCACCCTCAGGCCCTGAAGTTTTCCGGCTTTTCTGGCCATGATACTACCACATGACCTTTATTCCCACAGTACAAACACAACCCCTGCTGTCTCCTCCGCGTCTTCTCACGCGAGGAGAGGCGGGTAGCCCCAATCTGCATAGGCTCCTCAGAAAATTCCTCAGAGTCTGAGGTTCCCTTGGGAAGGAAGGAAATCTCAGTCTCCCTTTCAAGCCTACGCTCTCTCAGCCGTCTATCCACCTGGATGGATAACTGCATGAGCTGATCCAAGCTATCAGGCAAGAGATATTGTACCAGTTGGTCCTTTATCTGGTTAGAAAGACCTCTTCGGTACTGGTGTCTCAGGGCTGGGTCATTCCACTGGGTATCATGGGCCAACCTCCGAAACTCCGTACAGTAAACCTCAACTGGCCTTCGCCCTTGCTTAAGGATCGAAATCTGAGCCTCGGCTGAGGCCGTCTTGTCAGGGTCATCATACAACATGCCCAGTGCTGTAAAAAAAGCATCAACACTTTTAAGCGACGGACAGTCAGGCTGCAACCCATATGCCCAGACCTGTGGGTCTCCTTGTAGCAAGGAAATCACTATGCCCACCCGCTGAATCTCCGACCCAGAAGACTGAGGCCTAAGCCGGAAGTATAGCTTGCAGCTCTCCTTGAAACAAAAGAACTGCGAGCGATCTCCAGATAAACGATCCGGGAGATTTACTTTCGGCTCCTTAACCCCTGCAGGTGCTGCTGCTGCGGGAGCTCCACCAGCAGCCTGGGAGGTGTGCATTTTAATGGACAAATCATTAAATTGTCGAGTCAGGACCTGCACCTGATCGACCACCTGTTGCAACGTATTTTGAGGGGTATGCTCCATATTCCCACAAAATTTCAACAGGAGTATTGGGCTGCTGAATATGTTATGCACACCAGTGCCTGCAGGAAAGTACTGGTGTCAGAACTGTTATGCACTCCAGTGTCTGCAGGAATGTACTGGTGTTTGAACTGTTATGCAAAACAAATGGACTCACAGACAAACTGGGGAATATGACATAAGGTACACAGAAGGTAATAGGGTAACAAAATACACACAAAGTGAACAGAGAAGCCCAGAGGCTAAGGAACTGGGTATCTCCTTTGTATTAGAACTGCACAGATGGAAAAAGCAAGATGTTGTGTTTTAATACATAGAGAACCCGAAATGCTGTTGCTAAGGGCAACAGCAAAACCCTAAAGGGTTACCAACGGGTGTGGCAGTAAACTCCTTGGTCAGAGATGGAATGATAGACACAAGGAGAGTCTCCACAATCCTATTTCTCACTTGCAGTGCACAGGTTTTAGCTTACTGCCACTAAACTGACCCCTGACACCTAGCACAGTGAGACAGGATTAGACAGGCAAGTCTTAGAATACAGCCGCAAACTTGCTAAATTCGCAGAGTGGTAACAGAACCCCAGCAAGCTAAACGACTGACTCCAGTCTTACTGCTAGGTCTGGATTGGCAGAGTGTAATACCAAATCCCCAGGCCTATTTGCAGTAAGCAACAAACAAATACAAAGCTACACAGTACTGGCTAACTTTCATGAACTGACTAACCAACAAAGATTCAGCAGCATCTGCTTACCCTGAAAAGAGGCCTTATAAAGCAGGTGCTGTCCACGCCCCACTCAGACCTCACAGACAGTGAGCACAAAAACCAGCACCGGATCCCCTGCCGTGCACAGAGCCTATAACCACTGCACAGCAAAAGACCCGAACCGGAGTATCAGCTGCGCTCAGGTTACTCCACTAGCACTTGTCTCCCGGTTGCCATGACGACGTGGCAGCACAGGGCAGGAGACCCTAACACTAACATGGGTACTAAAAGGGATTTTACCAAAGCACTAACCAATGACAATTACAGGTCATCCTTGCCACATAAGGTGAAAGATGTCCCTAACGCAAGGGAAAATACTTATCTTAGTTGTATGTATGTAAACGCCAGAAGCATTACTGGTAAAAAGGGTGAACTAGAAATACTTGCAGCAAGCAAACAGTATGATATTATAGGCATTACTGAAACTTGGTGGGATGAATCTCATGATTGGACAGTCAATCTAGAGGGCTATATACTGTTTAGGAGAGACAGACTAAATAAAAAGGGTGGAGGGGTGTGTCTGTACGTAAAGCCGTTTTTAAAACCTAATATATGGGAAGATATTCAGGAGGGGACTGTAGACACTGTTGAGACATTATGGGTAGAAATTGCATGCGGGGAAAAAGGAATAAAAAAAGTTAGTATTGGGTGTATGCTATAGGCCGCCTGGTATCAACGCATCTGATGATGAATTGTTACTAAAGCAAATTGAAAGAGCAGCAGGAGTAGGAGACATAGTAGTGATGGGAGATTTTAACTATCCAGAGATAAACTGGAAAAACGATTCATGTGATACTGCTAGGGGCAATATGTTTTTAAACACACTAAATGATAACTACTTAGTCCAACTAATTGAGGAACCAACTAGGTACAATGCAATCTTAGACCTGGTATTAACAAACAATGGGGATTTGGTATCAGGTATTATAGTAGGGGAACCCATAGGAAACAGCGACCACAATATGGTCACATTCAATATCAGTTTCTACAAACAGCCCTATACTGGCTCAACTAGGACTTTAAACTTTAGCAAAGCAAATTTTGAAAAGATGAGGGTATTTTTCAGGGATATTGAATGGGAAGGTTTGTTTTTAGGAAAAAATACTACGGAGAAATGGGAGGTACTAAAATTCCTGCTAGCTTAAAATACACTCAAATATATTCCTATGAGTAGCAAAAAAGGGAATAAAAATCATAAACCGATGTGGCTTAACAAAAAGATTAAGGAACTTATGGGCAAGAAAAGGCGAGCATTTAAAAAATACAAATCTGACGGGGAAGCAGAGTCATTTCAGCACTATAAGGAATGTAACAAAAATTGCAAAAAGGAAATAAGAGCGGCTAAAGTAGAAACTGAAAAACTAGTAGCAAAGGAAAGCAAAGCGAATCCCAAAAAATTATTTAAATACATTAATAGCAAGAGATTAAAGAAGGAGAGTATAGGCCCTTTAAAAGACAAGTTGGGAGTCTTAAGCAAAAATGATAATGACATAGCAGACACACTAAATGAGTTTTTTTTCAACAGTATTCACTAGAGAGGACCCAATTCAGGGACTGACACACAATCTCAATAATGAGAATATCACACTGATAGGTACTTATTTAAGCGAGGAAGTAGTCTGTGACCGATTAAAACATTTAAAGATTAATAAATCACCAGGGCCCGATGGTATTCATCCAAGGGCTCTAATGGAGCTTCACTCTGAACTGGCAAAACCGCTATCTTTGATCTTTGAGGATTCAGTTATATCAGGTATGGTTCCCAAAGACTGGCGTATAGCGGAAGTAGTGCCTATATTCAAAAAGGGAAGTAAAGCTGATCCAGGTAATTATAGACCAGTTAGTCTTACATCTATAGTGGGGAAAGTATTGGAAGGTATTCTAAGAGATAGTATTCAGAAGTTCCTTGAAACCAATAAGGTCATTAAAAGGAATCAACATGGGTTTATGAAGGACAGATCCTGTCAAACCAACTTACTTGGCTTTTATGAAACAGTAAGCGCAAACCTAGATCAGGGTAAAGACGTGGATGTAATCTTTTTAGACTTTGCCAAAGCGTTCGATACTGTACCACACATGAGACTTATCTACAAGCTACAAGAATCAGGGCTAGGAAGCACAATATGCACTTGGGTCAAAAACTGGTTAGATAATAGGAAGCAGCGCGTTGTGGTTAATGGATCTTTTTCAACTTGGACTGAAGTGCTAAGTGGTGTGCCGCAAGGCTCAGTATTAGGACCGCTATTGTTCAATATTTTCATTAACGACCTAACTGAAGGTCTAGAGAGCATGGTGTCAATTTTTGCAGATGATACCAAATTGTGTAAGGCTATAAATACAGAGGAGGATGCCGAGTCTCTTCAGAACGACTTAGTTAAATTAGAAGCATGGGCAGCCAAATGGAGAATGCGCTTCAACACAGACAAGTGTAAGGTAATGCACTGTGGTAACAAGAACAAAAATTACACCTACCTACTAAATGGGGTAAAATTAGGGGATTCTGTACTGGAAAAGGACTTAGGTGTCCTCATAGATAGCAAGCTAAGCAGTAGTACCCAAAGTAGGACTGCAGCAAAGAAGGCTAATAAGATATTAGCATGCATAAAACGGGGTATTGATGCTAGGGACGAGAGTATTATACTCCCGTTATATAAATCACTAGTGAGGCCACACCTTGAATACTGTGTACAATTCTGGGCACCGTACTACAAAAAGGATATCCTGGAGCTTGAAAAGGTACAGAGGAGGGCGACCAAACTAATTAAGGGCATGGAGACGATGGAATACAAGGAAAGGCTTGAAAGACTAGGCATGTTTACATTGGAAAAGCGGAGACTAAGAGGGGATATGATCAACATCTACAAATATATAAGGGGACAATACACAGAGCTTGCGCGGGACCTGTTTTTGGTTAGATCAACACAGAGGACTCGTGGACACTCGCTCAGGTTAGAGGAGAGGAGATTCCGCACAATACGGCGTAAAGGCTTTTTCACGGTAAGGACAATACGTGTTTGGAATTCCCTGCCCGAGGGAGTTGTAATGGCGGAATCTGTCAACACCTTTAAGAATGGGTTAGATAAATTCCTATTGGATAAGGATATCCAGGGGTATGGTGCATAGTCATGCATTATAGTTACTATAAATAGGGATAAAATGCAATGGCTGACAGCAGCATCAGTCAGAAATTTTAGTCAAATCATCATGCATAGGACACCACAAATAGGTTGAACTCGATGGACAATTGTCTTTTTTCAACCTCAGATACTATGTTACTATGTTACTATGCTTGTCCAGTGGTATGTGTTCCATCCCTATAAATTTTAATGAGGCTGGATTGCTGCAATGATGCTGTTTAAAATGACGTGGAACACAGTGGCGGAACAAGCAAGCGGTGGGCCCAGGTGCGACAAAATGCTTTGGGCCCCCCCCCCCCATCCAAGTCCACCCCGGGGGCAGTGCGCGCCGTAGGCGCGCGCAAAAATACATAGTGGCGTGGCTTCGTGGGGAAGGGGTGTGGCCACAAAATAATACCAACACAGTAGTCTCCATTATTCAAATTACGCCGCACAGTAGCACCACTACACCAGGTAGAGACCCTTTTACACCTTACAGCGAACAGATTCCTCTTTTTACACATTACAGCAGACAGCGTGCCCTTTTTACACATAACGGCAGACAGCGTGCCCTTTTTACACATAACGGCAGACCGCGTGCCCTTGTTACACATTACGGCAGACAGCGTGCCCTTTTTACACATTACGGTAGACAGCGTGCCCTTGTTACACATTACGGCAGACAGCGTGCCCTTGTTACACATTACGGCAGACAGCGTCCCCATTTTTACACATTACGGCAGGCAGATTCCTCCTTTTTACACATAGCAGCAGGCAGATTCCCCATTTTTACACATAGCGTCAGGCAGCCCCCCTTTTTTACACATTACGGCAGGCAGATTCCCCATTTTTACACATAGCGTCGGGCAGATTACCCCTTTTTACACATAACGGCAGACCGCGTGCCCTTGTTACACATTACGGCAGACAGCGTGCCCTTTTTACACATTACGGCAGACAGCGTGCCCTTGTTACACATTACGGCAGACAGCGTCCCCATTTTTACACATTACGGCAGGCAGTCCCCCCTTTTTACACATTGCGGCAGGTAGTCCCCCCTTTTTACACATTGCGGCAGGCAGTCCCCCCTTTTTACACAGTGCGGCAGGCAGTCCCCCCTTTTTACACATTGCGGCAGGCAGTCCCCCCTTTTTACACATTGCGGCAGGTAGTCCCCCCTTTTTACACATTGCGGCAGGCAGTCCCCCCTTTTTACACATTGCGGCAGGTAGTCCCCCCTTTTTACACATTGCGGCAGGCAGTCCCCCCTTTTTACACAGTGCGGCAGGCAGTCCCCCCTTTTTACACATTGCGGCAGGTAGTCCCCCCTTTTTACACATTGCGGCAGGCAGGCACAAGAAAGAAAGAAGGAAAGAAAAAGAAAGAAAGAAAGAAAGAAAGAAAGAAAGAAAGAAAGAAAGAATTATACTTACCCTCAGGCTCCTTGGTGCAGCTGCGTCAGACGACGATTCCCGGGCAGTAGAGAATGAGGAGGAGGGAGCCGGAGGACGGAGCCGCAGCAGCGCTTTGTTACTGGTGGAGGCGCTGCTGCTGCTGCTGCCCCTCTGCTTCCCTATAGGCTGTTCTAGGAAGACAGCCTATAGGGAAGCAGAGGAGCAGCAGCAGCAGCGCCTCCACCAGTAACAAAGCGCTGCTGCGGCTCCGTCCTCCGGCTCCCTCCTCCTTCCCCCGTCTGTACCGCTGCTCAGCTCCTATCTCCGGGCGGCTGTGCGCTGCGGGCAGCGGTTGCCTGCAGCGCACAGCGGCATGTAATGAGTCAGTTTGACTCATTACATGCTTGGGCCCCTGGACAGAGGCGGGCCCCAGTGCAGTGCACTGCCAGCACTGCCGGTAGTTCCGCCTCTGGTGGAACACTATGATTTTCTACATTGTTCCTGATGTTTCTTAGGTGCTCTAAAATTCTCAACTTTAGCACTCTCTTCATCTTGCCAATATAACGCATCCCGCATCCACATTCCAGCAGATATACAACATATGTAGTGTTACAATTTATAAAGTTATTTATTCTGAACTTTTTATCCGTATTTAAAACACTGAAGGTTTTCGTACCTTTTAACCCATACTGGCACACTTTACACTTGCCACATGTATAAAATCCTTCTACTCTGGGCAATAGGGTACTATTGGATGGACAGTCATCCTTCTTATCCAAAACAGGTAACAAACTAGGTGCTAGATGAGTTTTTAAAGTCTTTGCTCGTCTAAACACCATATCTGGTCTTACTGGTATATGTTGTGATAATACCGGATCCATTTGCAAGATATGCCAATTTCGTTTAAGGCTCTTCTGGATTTCATAGTTAGATAAATTGAATTGAGTCACGAACGGACAAAACATCTTCTCATTTTTGACTAAATTCTTATCATCGCGTTTTTTATACTTAATAAGTTCTGTTCTATCCAGCGCCCTCGCTTTTTTGATGGTCGCTTCGATCAAGGTCAGAGGGGTAACCTTTTTCTAAAAATCTCCTTTTGTACTCTAAAGCTTGTTCCTCAAATTTAACTATTGAAGTACAGTTTCTTTTCAAACGTATTAGTTGAGAGAAAGGTAGATTGCTCTTCCATTTTTTTAAATGGCAGCTGTTAAAATCCAAATAATTATTACTATCTACCTCTTTAAAGAACGTAAAAGTTTCTATAGAATTAGTAGACACATAGTCCCTAGTGTCAAGGACTAGGTCTAAAAACTCTATTTTTTCTTTTTGTAAATTGGATGTAAATCAAAGATTGAATTCGTTGATATTTAAATACTGTACGAACTCATTGAATTCGTCATTTGTTCCACGCCAAATGACCAAGACGTCATCGATATAGTGTTTGAACATGACGATTTTATCGAAAAAGGGATTATTAGCTAGTATATAACCCTTTTCCCACTCACCCATGTACAAATTGGCGACACTGGGGGCACAAATCGTCCCCATCGCCACACCACATACCTGTATAAAGGATTCTTCCAAAAAGGTGAAGTAATTATGTTTAAAAATGTACTTGACACAATCTAAGAGGAACTGTACTCTAGACGTATTCATCTCAAGGTCACTCTTCAAAATCTCTTCCAAACAAGATAGACATTTTTCATGTGGTATTGAAGTATAGAGTGAGGTAACATCAATTGTTCCCCACCTATAGTCATCACACCAAACAATATTCTCCAATAACTGTAAAATGTGGGTTGAATCTTTTACATATGTCTCTAATAAAGGGACATATTTCTTTAAAAAAATATCTACATATTCGGACACACGGGAGGTAAGAGAGTCAATCCCCGATATTATGGGGCGACCAGGGGGGTTAGTTTGATTTTTATGGATCTTAGGTAAATAATATATTGTGGCAATCTTAGGATGTTCATTCCACAAATATCCAAATTCTGCCTCACTTAAAACTCCCTTTTTGCAACCTTCTTTCAATAAATCAAGGAGTTCTGACAAAAATTCTTTAGTGAGGTCATTTTTTAACTTAAAATATGAAGCAGAGTCTGACAATAGCCTGTACATTTCAGCTTCATAGTCAGATCGATTCAATAGAACCAAGCCTCCCCCCTTATCGGCCTGCTTGATTACTAGTGCCGTATTTCCCTTTAATTTATCTAAGGACAACTGTTCTATTTTCGTCAAATTTGAAGTTATTTTACCATTTTTATTAATTTTGTCAAAATCTTTCTTGACCAACTGAGCAAATAGATCAAGGTGAGTACCTCGTGATTCTACCGGGTAAAAAGTGGACCTTTTTATCAACCCTGAGACATTCAACATTTCCTCACTTATATGATTTTTTAGGGGAGCCAGGGACTTATTACCTTGTCTTATGTAATGTCTCTTTAAGGTCATTTTACGTACATAGAGATTAAGATCCATATATAAGCTAAATTTATTTACTCCTGCCGTGGGCGCAAAATATAAACCTTTTTGTAATACATTTACATCTGTGGCCGTGAGTTTCACGTCTGAAAGGTTAAAAATACCCACTTTTTCCTTAACTAATGGGGCTGCATTAGAGCCTTTTTGTGGGACGCTCTGTCCTCCTCGTCTCTGATTCTTTTTCCCCACATGCGTAGCGGTACCTGACTCAACCCTTGCTCCCTCTCTTGTCTCATGAGTTCTCCTCATTTCCCTAAAAAAGACCCCTGTTTCGGGAAGTAGTCTTGGCCCTGTAATTGTTGGAGAGTATCAAATCTATTATTGGTTGTGAACTTGGGTGAGCCCACCCATGCCGTTTGTGGTCTCCATGGTTTATCTCTCCCTACCTTCTGCCATCACTGCCCAGATCTCTCACGCTGGGTTTTAGGTCTAGAATTCTCAATATTCCATTTACCCCTTTTATCATTATTATACCCCCAATTATTGGTGTATTCCTTAACATAGGTCTGTGCTCTTTGTCTCGATTGATCTCTCTGTCTAGAGGCAGGCCTTGGTCTCTGTTGGAATTTGGGTTTTCTCACCTGCTCATTATCCCATTTGGCCTGTGCCCAGTTTCTCACATTGCCTGACTCATAATCAGTTTAGTCTCTAATGAATTTTTTTCTCTTAGTTTGTAGTATATCACCCTCAATCTTAGCAATTTTCTGTTCCATATATAATGAGAATTCCTTAAATTCAACATCCTCCCTTTTAGTATCACATTGTTTTTCAACAGCAATTCATTCTTTTTCTATCTCCTGTAGCAATTTCTTCTTTTCATATACAATGAGTCTCATAAGTTCTAACGAACATTCATCTAAAATACGATGCCATTCTCTCATAAATTTCTCATTAGAAGATCCGAATGTGGGGGGTTTTGTGATTCGTAGTCCACGAGGAACTCTTTCGCATTTAATATAATTTTCTAAACCCACAATATCCCACCACATTCGGGTTTCCTTAATTAACAGGCGTTCCGCCTTGGAATAATCATCCTCAGTTGTACAAGCATCATCAGTGATTTTCTCTGATATTTTTTCACTGAACAATTCAGCACATTGTAAAGATCTCTTTGTTCTTAAATCTGTAAATTTAAACATGATCCTTGAATTGCAGCTACCAATACACGGAAGAAAAACACAAAGTAACAGGAAAAAATGTATGAGCGCAAAGGACAAGGAAAGGTTAAAAGTCCCGTGGAACTACAAGTCCCAGGCTGAACAAGAATCAACAGTTTCTCACAATCACTGACACCCAGTCTCACTGGTCGATTAGTCTTTATCAGTGTGCACCACTGGGATTTCCAGCTGTCGCTTCCCCACCAGAGACCCGATTCCGGACGGGTAATGATCCTGGCGAGAAATTTTGAAAGAAGCAGGGAGCGCCAATAGTGCGTTAAAAGTGTAACAATTTATTTATAACACATCCAAATACGATGATCAAATAAAACCCGTACCATAAAAGGCGGTTAAACCACCGCTTGTATAACCAGCATGAAATTATCCCACAATACAACTCAGCATACATGATTCAGTATCCATACGTCAGACCACGCCCATACGCGTTTCATCATCAGACTTCGTCAGTGGGCTTGGTCTGAAGTCACAATCTCATTATTTAAATACACCCTGCAGCACTCTGATTGGCCTATGCAAGATGTCTTAGAACAGCTACAAATCATCTATACAGCAGCTGATCCATATTAAACCAATGGATTCATTTATCAAATAGTACATTTTATACGTGTCTAAACGATTAGGAGAGAATTCATAAAGGCATCAAAGTACATGAATATGTACGGAATATTAAAAAATAAAACTCCTTGATTTATTGAAAGAAGGTTGCAAAAAGGGGTTTTAAGTGAGGCAGAATTTGGATATTTGTGGAATGAACATCCTAGGATTGCCACAATATATTATTTACCTAAGATCCATAAAAATCAAACTAACCCCCCTGGTCGCCCCATAATATCGGGGATTGACTCTCTTACCTCCCGTGTGTCCGAATATGTAGATATTTTTTTAAAGAAATATGTCCCTTTATTAGAGACATATGTAAAAGATTCAACCCACATTTTACAGTTATTGGAGAATATTGTTTGGTGTGATGACTATAGGCGGGGAACAATTGATGTTACCTCACTCTATACTTCAATACCACATGAAAAATGTCTATCTTGTTTGGAAGAGATTTTGAAGAGTGACCTTGAGATGAATACGTCTAGAGTACAGTTCCTCTTAGATTGTGTCAAGTACATTTTTAAACATAATTACTTCACCTTTTTGGAAGAATCCTTTATACAGGTATGTGGTGTGGCGATGGGGACGATTTGTACCCCCAGTGTCGCCAATTTGTACATGGGTGAGTGGGAAAAGGGTTATATACTAGCTAATAATCCCTTTTTCGATAAAATCGTCATGCTCAAACGCTATATCGATGATGTCTTGGTCATTTGGCGTGGAACAAATGACGAATTCAATGAGTTCGTACAGTATTTAAATATCAACGAATTCAATCTTCGATTTACATCCAATTTACAAAAAGAAAAAATAGAGTTTTTAGACCTAGTCCTTGACACTAGGGACTATGTGTCTACTAATTCTATAGAAACTTTTACGTTCTTTAAAGAGGTAGATAGTAATAATTATTTGGATTTTAACAGCTGCCATTTAAAAAAATGGAAGAGCAATCTACCTTTCTCTCAACTAATACGTTTGAAAAGAAACTGTACTTCAATAGTTAAATTTGAGGAACAAGCTTTAGAGTACAAAAGGAGATTTTTAGAAAAAGGTTACCCTCTGTCCTTGATCGAAGCGGCCATCAAAAAAGCGAGGGCGCTGGATAGAACAGAACTTATTAAGTATAAAAAACGCGATGACAAGAATTTAGTCAAAAATGAGAAGATGTTTTGTCCGTTCGTGACTCAATTCAATTCATCTAACTATGAAATCCAGAAGAGCCTTAAACGAAATTGGGATATCTTGCAAATGGATCCGGTATTATCACAACATATACCAGTAAGACCAGATATGGTGTTTAGACGAGCAAAGACTTTAAAAACTCATCTAGCACCTAGTTTGTTGCCTGTTTTGGATAAGAAGGATGACTGTCCATCCAATAGTACCCTATTGCCCAGAGTAGAAGGATTTTATACATGTGGCAAGTGTAAAGTGTGCCAGTATGGGTTAAAAGGTACGAAAACCTTCAGTGGTTTAAATACGGATAAAAAGTTCAGAATAAATAACTTTATAAATTGTAACACTACATATGTTGTATATCTGCTGGAATGTGGATGCGGGATGCGTTATATTGGCAAGACGAAGAGAGTGCTAAAGTTGAGAATATTAGAGCACCTAAGAAACATCAGGAACAATGTAGAAAATCATAGTGTTCCACGTCATTTTAAACAGCATCATTGCAGCAATCCAGCCTCATTAAAATTTATAGGGCTGGAACACATACCACTGGACAAGCGTGGCGGAGATAGAGAAAACATATTGAATAAAAGAGAGACATTCTGGATATTTACATTGAACACTTTGCATCCAAGGGGATTGAATGAGGGGTATGAACTTACTCCGTTTCTCAAATAGGTTACATCTCTCCATTAAGTGTGCAGCTGGCCTAAATAGCCAGTTTCATGTGGTGTCCCTACTCCCTATTAGTATCATTTGCTCTAATAACATGCTTCAAACTAAAAATTTTCTTTATAAGATGCTTGAATTGACCTTTTAATTCCCTCTTGAGTCGATATATACGATACAAACAAGAGGCTTTTTAGTATGTGCATAGTTGCTGTGCCATTATAATTAGTCCATCATCTAAACCTGTTGGTGTTGGGAAAAACTCCTGTCTGCTTAATTACCCTGCTGTGGTTGCCAATGGTAACAAGAGTACAATGAATATAGGGTTGGTCACTATGTGATATATAGAAGTTTGGAATATTGCTTATTTTACTCTAATATAGTTATTGGTTTATGAATAACAATGTGTCTATGGGTAGTGTGAATATTACCTATTAGAGTGCATTAATATTTTTATACTGCATTTACATGATTACATTTCAACAAACAAAAAAATTTTTTATATATGTTTTATTTTTTAATATTCCGTACATATTCATGTACTTTGATGCCTTTATGAATTCTCTCCTAATCGTTTAGACACGTATAAAATGTACTATTTGATAAATGAATCCATTGGTTTAATATGGATCAGCTGCTGTATAGATGATTTGTAGCTGTTCTAAGACATCTTGCATAGGCCAATCAGAGTGCTGCAGGGAGTATTTAAATAATGAGATTGTGACTTCAGACCAAGCCCACTGACGAAGTCTGATGACGAAACGCGTATGGGCGTGGTCTAACGTATGGATACTG
Source organism: Pseudophryne corroboree (assembly GCF_028390025.1). NCBI lineage: Eukaryota > Metazoa > Chordata > Amphibia > Anura > Myobatrachidae > Pseudophryne > Pseudophryne corroboree. The sequence continues at coordinate 848,995,871 of NC_086445.1, forward strand.
AATCACGTATGCTGAGTTGTATTGTGGGATAATTTCATGCTGGTTATACAAGCGGTGGTTTAACCGCCTTTTATGGTACGGGTTTTATTTGATCATCGTATTTGGATGTGTTATAAATAAATTGTTACACTTTTAATGCACTATTGGCGCTTCCTGCTTCTTTCAAAATTTCTCGGCATATATATATATATATATATATATATAAATATAGATAGATAAATAGATAGATAGATAGATAGATAGATAGATAGATAGATAGATAGATAGATAGATAGATAGATAACAGAACTCAGCACTCACCATAATAATGAACAGTGGAGTTTTAGTTTATGAATTTATCAATGCATTTAAGTTTGCAGCTCACGTTGAGAGACCCCATTTCACTGCGAGTCCTACTCACTATTATAAACCTGGTAACTGTTATCACATCAGAATTAAACTTAAGGGATTCTTTTTAGTTTAAAGCCCACCTGCCAACTCGACTTACATAATGTCACAATGAAGCACCCAGCAACTGTCACTGAGGAGGAGCCAGCATTTTGGTGTCACCCCTTGGAGGGCGGCACCCAGGAGCCACCTGCACCCCCCTAGTGATGCTATTGTGCTTTTTAACCACTTAACTGATGATTTTTTTCCCCTCTAAAACTGCTCAGAAATTGTCATTTTTTTTAATGAATAAATTAGGTGAAGAACTTGAATTTAACCCTACCCAAAATGATTTTAGTTAAAAAAAAAAAGAAAAGAAAAAAAAATAGATTTAAAAAAAAAAAACCTTGAAACATTGATCGGGAACATTGCGACCATCGGAACATCGCAACTTTAGTTTTTAGAGCCCAGACAGCTGCAAGGTACACAGGGAGGATCTGGGGGTGGCTTGGGGGCGATGAATTGCACTTACCAGCGGCTGCTATTGTCTGCATCCACTGGGGCCGGGGGATCCTGCCATGCTGACTGATCAGCAATGATCGGCAGTACGGCAACACTGGGGGCTGGGTGTTAGAAGACAGAGGGACCTTTCCGGTCCCTCTGACAGCAGCAGCGGAGGGAAATCTTCCTTCCCTGCCGCTGCTAAAAGAGTTTATCTGACTGGTCGCATCCTGTGCGACCAGGTCAGATAAAGCACCTGCAGGCATGGTCGCATCTGATGCGACCATGCCAGGCAAGTGGATAAAGGTGTCACCAAGCATAGCTGCTGCAAAACTACTAGGAAGACTGCTGACATAGGTTCAAATAAATGAGCTTACAGAGGGGTGCATGAGAAGATGTGATCACAAAAAGGTTAATAAATAAATAATGAATTAAACAAAACATATAAAAACATCAATATACGGCACTCACCATTCCTAGGCTTGGGGTGCAAAACTGCACTCACTATACTGTATATTACATAATTATAATTATTAATAATAAATGTTTTGGGATCCATTGCATACTTGCCTACTTTGAAGTGCTACTCTCCAGAAGAAACTCAGAGAGGAGATGCAGCTGACCGTTCAGGGGGTGGGGCCAACTCTCACGGAATTGGGTTTCGCCCTCCCACATTAACAAATGCCACGAATCGCTGATCCGTGGGAAGGGGTGAGGATATAATTTGCTGTCATTTTAGCACTGTACCCTCCATTTGGCCGTACAATTACCAGGATTATCTGCCGCCAAAAATCGAGTGTCTCCGACACCTTCCCGTATAGTAGGTAAGTACAGTAAGCTGCACTATCTTTCTTTTCTTTAAATGTCAGAACATCTCTGGTTAAAGAGAAACTTGTTGGCATATAGTATTTCCGTGCCTGCAACATCTGCTTCATACATGGATAGCCCACAGTTCTGCCCACGGCTGTCTCTGTTTTGACAATATGAAAACTGCTGCCAAGAGGAGGCTCTGTAAAAGACATACTTCTCTATTTATTAACGTAGATGTTTCTTTTGCAGTAACACACATCCTGCATTACAGCTTCTCTGAGCAGTACAGTGTGGGCCGAATGTACTAAACGGAAAATGCGGTAAACCACCGTTTACCTGATTTTCCTAATGTTCTAACCCCCGGCCGCCAGGTCAGCGCTGCGGAGGGGATCGCCAGCTTTTGCTGCCGACACCTCATAGAAACATATGGGATACTCTTTGCCACACTAGTGTGAGAGATCCAATCGGATCCCTCCGAGCATGCCCTGCGGCTGCCCCCGTCACTCTGCGCATGCGTAGACTGACTTCCGGGGGTCTGAAACCCGGAAGTCTGGGAGCCGCAGAAGATCTTGAAGGTCAGCTCCTATCGGAAGAGCTGTCCTTCGCAATGTTAATCGCATATGTAAGTACATATGCGATTAGCATCGTGACAGATGGCGGCGATGTCATTTAGTACATCCCACCTTATGTGTTCACGCCACAATTTCTGTAAGTGTAACCACCAGGAGGGATGTTATGAAAAACCAACCACCTCTCCGGCGATTTTATTTTCTGTATCTTCCGCAGTTGGCAGAACACTGACTGTGAAACACTACAGTATGTCCATCTTTTGTTTTTTACTGCACATACTGTACATCAGCCAAATAAAGTACTAAACACTGCAGAGTCCCTGGATGAGAAACCATGACATAATTGTTAACACAGCATTATTGCTGTCTTTTTGATATTCAATTATCATCATTTGTGTTATCAATTATTGTTTCTTTTATGTAGCAAATTGTTATAAAATACTGTATATGTACTACGACAAATTTATACACATGGAGTTTATTGCACACATTGGGGGTAATTCCAAGTTGATCGCAGCAGGAATTTTGTTAGCAGTTGGGCAAAACCATGTGCACTGCAGGGTAGGCAGATTTAACATGTGCAGAGAGAGTTAGATTTGGGTGTGGTGTGTTCAATCTGCAATCTAATTTGCAGTGTAAAAATAAAGCAGCCAGTATTTACCCTGCACAGAAACAAAATAACCCACCCAAATCTAACTCTTTCTGCACATGTTATATCTGCCTCCCCTGCAGTGCACATGGTTTTGCCCAACTGCTAACAAAATTCCTGCTGCGATCAACTTGGAATCACCCCCATTATGTACATTGTTATTTACACTTTAGTAATTATACACATTATTTTTTACTACAATAGTTACACAAATTTTTACACACGTGCACACACATTTGCAAATGCATGTTATCCAATGCATAAATTATTTTTTTATTTTATTGCTTTACTGTAGAGGGGGGCGGACTGCACCAGTGACACCATCAGATGGAGCGATACCAAAATGACTGATGCCGTCGAACAGTGCAGCACACAGCTCGGATCATGATACAAGTCCCATGGTGCTATTGGGTATCCAACCAGCACCTTGGCCACCGGGCAGTAGGTTCTAATGGCTCTCCACGGATGTGTACTTCCAACATACGGCTTCTGGAGCTTCACCTGGGCTTCTCCCTCTCTGCTGTGCCCCGATTGCTCTATTAAAACCTTAAACTCCACTTTGCCACCACCGCAGCATATAATATAAACCCTTCTGCCACCACTGTGCTTAGGGGGTAATTCCAAGTTAATCGCAGCAGGAATTCTGTTAGCAATTGGGCAAAACCATGTGCACTGCAGGGGAGGCAGATATAACATGTGCAGAGAGAGTTAGATTTGGGTGTGGTGTGTTCAATCTGCAATCTAAATTGCAGTGTAAAAATAAAGCAGCCAGTATTTACCCTGCACAGAAACAAAATAACCCACCCAAATCTAACTCTCTCTGCAAATGTTATATCTGCCCCCCTCCCCCCCCCCCCCTGCAGTGCACATGGTTTTGCCCAACTGCTAAAAAATTTCCTGCTGCGATCATCTTGGAATTACCCCCTTAATCCGGTGTCAGTCAGGTTGGGTCATTATGACCCGAGCAGTTTTTACTTGTGTGTATTTTTTTGTAATGTAATGCAACGTTGCCAAACTTCTCAGTAGCTGGAGTAAGACCCCTCACTTCTTTTTTTTTCATCACAGCTTAGTTGACGTGCAACTGCGCAGGGAGATAGACATGCGCAAACGTCAAAAAGGTAAATATGACCCAACCTTACAGTCGACGTTACAATTTCGAGCCAAATTAGTGTAGTGTTTATTGTTTATGTTTTTTATTATTTATAGGTTTTTCTTCAAAATGGATCGCGAGGAACGTGAACGGCAACATATTTTATCTTATTTAGAGGAATCTGATTCAGAACAAAGTGACCATTCGACAGAAAGTGAAGTAAATGAAGATCACGTTAGTATACGCAGCCAGCAGAGTGACAAACAGAGCAGGAGGCTTCTGACAGTGATGATAATATACCTCTGAGTGCGCTAGAGCACAGATTCTCGAACCACTGCACTAGAGCATCAAATATGTTCCTCAGTATCTAGTCATCCTCAGCAAGATTCTTCAAGCACAAACACCCGCCAGACTTCAGAAATCCAGGTACGAACATCACAATATGTTGGCAAAGACAGGACTAAGTAGCAAGAGCAACCTTTTCGACAGAATGTACGTACTCGGCTGAAAAATATAATTACACAGGTGCCAGGAGTACGGTGACAAGCAAAATCAGCTACATCAGAAATAGATTACTGGAATCTTTTTTTTACAAGTGTGCTGATATGCTGCAAGAAAGTGATTAGTATAAGACTTTGCATTTATTTTCCAAAGGTCTCATATTCCCTTACATCAAAACGTAAAAGTTATGTCAAAAAGTTTACTTTTATCTAGTTTAATAACAGTGAGACTAAGGATGTCTATTTTTGTTAATTATTTTCATAGTTTTTCATAATAGTAAAATAAATAAACAATATATAAATAAAGATGACTTCTAAGGTCTTTCACATAAATAACTTTTTTTATGAGTCTTAACTAAAATATACAGATGGATTTACAAATCTTTGAAAAAAAATAAGAAATGGGGGGTAAAATATTTCAGGGTAATTTTGACCCACCGGACTGCGGGTGTAACAATTTTCTACCGTACGAACGCCGGGTTAAGCTAGCACACTGTGTGCACATACCATGGCTAGAACTGGGATGTCTCTGCATCCTGTACTTTCTGCATTCCTGTTAACTCTGTTACCTGCTGCCTATTTCTACCTGGTTAATAAACCAATTCCATGGTTAAGTCATCTGCCATGTGGACTAACCTCCAATTGCACACCGCTGACATCTACCACCTTAGTTTCTGCTAGTACCTTGCAGTGTAGCAGATGTAATGCAATGATGCTACCTGCGCTGGTCAGTAGTGACCGGCAGAGTCAACTTGAAGAGCTACAAATCATCACTTAATTAACCTGCATGGGGGGCTGATTTGTGAGCAGGTTTTAAAAGATAAGGGGGGCAGTTTCTTTGTTGGCGACCCCACAAATGAGTTATAGGCCCTACACACTGGGCAATCTGACTGCAAGATATGAACGATCTCATTAATGAACCAGATAACGTTCATATCATGCAGTGTGGAGGCACCAGCGATGAACGATGTGCGGCCCCGCGCTCGTTCATCGCTGGTGCCCCGTCGGCTGTGCATGAGGCCAATATGGACGATCTCGTCCATATTTGCCTGCACTTCTATGAAGCCGGGTGACGGGGGGAGTGAAGAAACAGTCGGGCAGCTCGGCGGCCGATCGCCAAATGTGTAAGGCCCTGTACACAGACCTTAATCTGCATGCTGCTGCTGTTGGAGTTCTTGTGATTGACACTGTAGAGCATATAGTGCATCTGGAAAGTATTTACAGCGCTTCGCTTTGTCCACATTTTGTTATGTTACAGCCTTATTCCATAATGGAAAAATTCATTTTTGTCCTCAAAATTCTAGATACAATACCCCATAATGACAATGTGAAAAAAGTTTGTTTTTTTTTGAGATTTTTGCAAATTTATTAAAAATTAAAAAATAAGAAATCACATGTAAATAAGTATTCACAGCCTTAGCTGTAGGAACAGCTCAAGGATGATCAGTGGAAACAGGATGCATCTGGGCTCAATTTTGAGGTTCATGGCAAAGGCTGTGAATACATGTGGGGGGTGATTCCAAGTTGTTCGCTCGCTAGCTGCTTTTAGCAGCATTGCACACGCTAAGCCGCCGCCCTCTGGGAGTGTATCTTAGCATAGCAGAATTGCGAACGAAAGATTAGCAGAATTGCAAATAGAAAATTCTTAGCAGTTTCTGAGTAGCTCGAGACTTACTCCTACACTGCGATCAGCTCAGCCCATTTCGTTCCTGGTTTGACGTCACAAACACACCCAGCATTTGCCCAACCACTCCCCCGTTTCTCCAGCTACTCCAACTCGAACGCCTGCGTTTTTCCGCACACTCCCATAAAACGTCCAGTTTCCGCCCAGAAACACCCACTTCCTGTCAATCACACTACGATCAGCACAGCGATGAAAAAGCTTTGTTATGCCATGAGTAAAATATCTAACTTTTGTGTAAAATAACTAAGCGCATGCGCTCTGTGAACCTTGCGCATGCGCCGTAAGCGGCTAATCGCAGTACAGCGAAAATCGGCAACGAGCGAACAACTCGGAATGACCCCCGTGATTTCTTAGTTGTTTTTTTTTTGTAAATTTGCAAAAATCTCAAAAAAGCTTTTTTCAGGTTGTCAGTATGGGGTATTGTGTGTAGAATTTTGAGGGGGAAAAATTAATTTATTCCATTTTGGAATAAGGCTGTAACATAACAAAATGTGGAAAATGTGAAGCGCTGTGAATACTTTCCAGATGCACTGTATATAAGGTCACTTTGCCAACTGAGGTACTGTACACTGGGCTCATTGGGCAGCAAAATGGTCAGTACATGCATTATTATAATTTTGATGAAGTTCTTAAACATTTTCACTTTAACCACATGAAACTATGTATATACATTTAGACTATACATATGATATTGCAATTTAAAGGTATAACTTTGATTTTGCTAGTTGTTGATGTCACTACTATTACCATTACATTCAGTGATAAATGTAAATTATGATTTATGAGTAATATCAGTACATAAACATTACTAAAGGATTCTGGAGGAGTTTTAGTGATGGCACGTGTGGCCGGAGAGCCCCAGCCACGAGGAGAATGGCCGCCTGCGGCACTGAAGGGGTTAACCCCTAGTGCCCGGCGCCATTTCGAGAGACAATGGGCGCTTGGCGCCAGATTTAAAAACATATCGTGGGCGCTAGGCGCCGTGTTTTATTAATGTAAAAAATTTATTTTTGGTTGTGCCGTGGTCCCGGACCTCTCCGGAGACCACGGCAGGGAGAGGACAGCCCCCCGGCGCGCTCAGCAGAGTGTGCACGCCGGGGGAGAGGGCAGCCGCCGACCGCCGGAGTCCGGGAGCTCCGCTCCCGGCAGCGGTTGATGCAGCCCCGGGCGCACTGGAGTGTGCGCGCCGGGGAGAAGGGTGAGCGCTGCGGCTGGGAGCTCGGCTCCCGCTGCAGTGGTCTCTGTGAGAGCCGCCGCTGGGGGCCGGGAGCTCTGCTCCCGGCGCCTCAGCCCAGCACGGGTGGCCAGCCGCAGCAGCCGGGACGGACGTCCCGGGCTGCTAGCCGGCGAGGGGGGGTGCGCCGCAGCCCGGCTCCCCGCTGGACGCTGCGGCGAGGCTACTAGTCAGCGCCGCTCATGGGGGACCGGGCTAGCCGGCTCCCTAGCGGTGTGGGGGAAATTAGGTTGGCGAGCAGGCTGATGAGCGCTGGGGTCTGGGAGCTACGCTCCCGGCGCCTCAGCGCTGCAACAAAGCCAGGGTCACGGCGGCCGGGACAAGTGTCCCGGGCCGCCGGGCTTCGGTACAGGGGGGTGTGCCGCTGCATGCGGCGAGGCCACGGAGTTAGTGCCACACTGGGGGGACAGGGAGAGCCAGCTCCCTGGAACCCCAGAGGCAGGAAGGCAGGCTGGAGGATGGGGGAAGCCAGCCCCATACCTCCAGCACTGAGAGAGAGCCCTAGCAGCCAGGCTGCAGGGCTAGGGAAGCCCAGCGCTGAGCGCTGGGCACAGTAGTTACAGAACAGGACATTGTGTAAAACATGCAGTGCCTAGGTATGTGGAGCCTGTGCAGGCTCAGAGGGTATTTAAATGTATAAACATGTACAGTGTGATTTAAATGTAATGTATTTAAAGATAAATTGCACTTACTTGATTGTGTGTCCCAGGAGGGGGGAATCCATGGCTGTGCAGGCTGATGGATTCTCCCAGACCTTTTCCCCAAAAAACGGAAAATGCTTTCCCATCCAGCCTCACCTTTCCAAGGGGCACAGGGAGAAAGAGAAACAGCTCAGCTAGGAAACAGGCTGAGTGGTTTCTTGGAGCTCCATGGAGATCACCCGTAGTGCCAAGAAACCTGGACCGGGGAGCCAGGCTGCCCCGCTCTGGAGCCCAAATCCAGGCTGCAAGCAGTGAGAGGGGTCCCGGGCAGGTTTCTGGAAGTCAGATTAGGAGGGAAAACTTCCCCCCAGCCAGACTGAACGGCACCGTGGGAGTATCCTGAATCTCCAAGATGGGAGAGTCAAAGGAGACCGACCACTCCCCACTGTCCATAGGGAACAATGTAAAGCTGTGCATGAGACCAGAGCATGCACAGCTCATGGGTAAACATTGATTGGTTGTGCACCACAGGGCGGGCTTACCCCCTGTGGTAAGGGGTCTTGGAGAGGGATAAAAGAAGGGCAGTTGGCCCATAGTAGTATTATTCCATCTTATTCTGCTGAAAACATCTGATTGTATGCTGTTACCCCTAGCAATAGGGAGGAGCCTTTTTAAAGGTTATTTGAGCAATAAACATCTTTGCCTCAAGAAGACTGCTTCATCTTGTGACCAACAGGGTTAGGCCAAACCTAGCCCCGTCCTCCGGCTGTCCAGGGAAGCACCTAGCGTCTCCAAGCTCCGCCTTCCGCCAGCTACCGGTAGAGGCCTAGCAAGTGGCTAGTGGGGATTCGTCAGCACCACACAGCTGTGGTAAGGCAGTGCGTCGCCACATACAGAGCAGAACCGTGGTTCCAAATGCCACGGCAGGTTAGGAGTTTGGTGGTGGCAGCGAGAACCCGCCCACAACGCAGTGGGTGGAGTCAGTAACAGGCGGTTACTGACGGTAAGCGGGAATCCCCTATGTGGTCAGGCCTCGTGCGGCTTGACCTTCCAATCTGTGCGCAGTCAACGGGACGCGAAAGCGGCGAGTGCTTTCGTACGGTACCATCCTGTCACAGAAATTGGTGGTATAGTGGTGGGATATTCCCAGGCGGCTTTTCATCACCCGATTGGAGAAGCCGAGTTACTCAGGAGAGGAGTAACTGCAGCGCAGGAGAACGCACAAGATGGCGGAATTCAGCGGAATGTCCAAGGAGGATCTGGAGATCGTATGCCAGGGGAAGGGTGTGGATATCCCTTCCAACGCGTCCAGAAGCGTCATGAAGGCGGCGCTCAGGAGCGTGGAGGAGTCTCATCGGGCGTAGGTGGAAAGCACTGACGGCGTCAGCATCGCAGAGGACGGCCCAACAGTGGACCTTCGTAAGGAACCGGTGAGAACCACAAGCCCCGCCCTCTCTCACAGCAGCAATGTTTCCCAGCAATCCCTAGCAGGGCCAGGATCCCAACGTCCCAGGGGGGGCGGCCCGGATACCCTAGCAGATCGGCTAGCGGAATTGGGGGAAAGGGCAACGGAGCAAGAACGCATGCTTGTCATTCGGATGTGGCATGCGGAGCGGGCACCAAAGGCCGTGGTACCCCGGGAGCCGTTGTCAGCTGTTGTACACAGATCAGGACGAGTTCAGTTTGCCAAGTTTGCAGACAGTGACGGGGACATTGATGGACATTTGCAAGTCTTTGAGAGGACTTGTAAACTACATGATCTACCCAAGTCAGAGTGGGTGAGACACCTTGTGCCCACTCTGCATGGAGAGGCCTTGGAGGCCTATCGAGGAGTGGCCGCGGAGGACTGTGGGAACTACGACGAAGTCAAGAAGGCCCTCCTCCAGCGATTCTTCATCACTCCCGAGTCTTACAGGAAGAAATTCAGAGACTTGCCTAAGAATCCTAGCAGCACCCATGAGCAGTTCGCCAACCAGCTGCGGCAGTACGTGGTGAAGTGGGTGAAGGATTCGGAAGCCACTACATGGGACGCACTGATCGACCTGACTTGCAGGGAGCAGTTCTACCGCAGGTGCGCCCAAGAAGTGAAGGAGTGGGTGCTAGATCGGGAACCACCCAGCTTAAAAATGGCTGCCCAATTAGCCGACAAATATGTGGCAATTCGGCCACGGAGGCAGAAGCGCCCCGCCAGCAGCCAGCTCCAACAGACTGTACCACCACGGGGACCACCCTCTTCAGCTCATCACCCCCAAAGACAAGCATCTTCCAACCCGGGTGCTCTTGGCCAGCAACCGCACCGCAGCGTCCCTGCAACTGATCAGAGATCATCGGTGCCACGACTGGAGAAGAAGTGCTACGGCTGTGGGAAAATCGGACATCTGAGGATGAACTGTCCTGCATCCCAAGCACCCCAGACTCGTGCCCCAAATCCGAGTGCTGGAGCCCGGCTCGCTTGTTTGACGAGAGGAGATGAGCCTACAGAGACTGTTACCCCTCCAGTCAGTCCGATGGAGTGTGGCGAGAGACAGGTGCACTCTGCGGAGAGAGTCACCTGCATGGCCAAACAGCCCCTACACAACATGTGGAGGCACCTGCAGCCAGTCCACGTGGGACCCCTGCAGGGAGAAGGCCTAAGAGACTCTGGGGCCTCAATCACTGTGGTGAGCCCCCACCTTATAGATCCTGCTGCAGTATTGCAGGGTCGCACTGCCACGGTCACCCTGGCAGAAGGAACAGAAAAAGCGGTTCCCATGGCAAGAGTCTACCTGGACTGGGGAGCTGGACCAGAGTTGCGAGAAGTTGCCGTCATGGATGGTCTCCCAACTGATGTGGTCTTAGGAAATGATCTGGGTGGTGGGATCGTCACTATGTTTGTTGGCGCCATTCCCCGGAGTCAAGTTCCAAAACCACCATTGACATCAGCTACTCCAGCACAGCCCAGCCCAGAGGAAAAGACTACAGCTGCTAGACAACTGCCAGCACAGCCAACCACAGCATCAACCAGCCCAGAGGAAAAGATCACAGCGGCTAGATCAGTACATCGACCCCGCATGCCTTTTGCCTCTGGTATGCCTACGTCCCCTAGCAACGCAGAGGATGTCGGTTCCAGCTCGTGTGATCTTGTGGGGGTGCCCAATGATGCTCCTGACCCAAGTGGTTTGCCAACTCCGGCGGTGAGTATGAGAAACCACACTGACTTTTCCATGACTGACCCCTACCAGACTGACCCTAGTAGTCCCCACCTAGATCCCCCTGTAGAGTGTCCCAATTTAGGAGAGATTGAGGGCCACAGGCAGGAGTTTAGGGAGGCTCGACTCTCTGACCCATCCCCGAAAGGCATGAGGCGCCACTCTGGCAGCGGCCTTGACAGGGTTGGGGCGGGGAGGTTGACCTGGCGGGAAGGGTTAAGGTACAGGGTAGCCAGGAAAGTGGGAGGGGATAGACCAGATAGGGAATGTGTCCAACTGGTCCCCCCAGGGAACTTTCCTGTGCAACCGGTGTCGGTTGCCAGCGAAACCCCTTTGGACAGTAACCCGGAGACAGGCCGTACCCTGAAGTGCCTGACACAGAGCTTACCCTGGTCTGGAATGTCGGATGACGCCCAGACCAACTGTAAGGCTGGTGCCATGCGTTGGCAGCCGGGGCACTCCAGCGGATGTGTTGTCTCTGGGCCTCTGCCCATAGGAGAACCCTTGCAGCAAGTTGCTGTGGACATAGCAGGTCCCCTGCCTGTGCGCAGTAGATCGGGGAAGACACGCAGCCTCCCTGTAGTGGATGCCACACAGGATCCAGAGGCTGGTGGTCTGGCCGCCATCACTGTGGCACAGGTAGCGGACGAGGAGGAAGGAGTAGGCCTAGGTGACAGGGTAGGTTTCCCGAGTCATAGGTCGACAGAGGAGGATGGGAGGGCAGGTCTGACGGTTAGGGCAGACAGTTGCCAGTTAGGTATGACGGAGGTGCAGTGCCTGGGGCACCATGTGGGAGGAGACAGGGGTAGGCCCAAACCAGAGGGGGTGGAGGCAACCAGAGGCTGTCCCCGACCCACATCACCCAGACCGGTACTGACCTTAGAACCTGTAAGGCCCTACGGACATGTTGTCATTGACTTTAGTCCTGTAGTGAACCCCTTGACAGAGATGGCTAGGAAGGGCATTCCCAAGTCAGTGGACTTTGCACCCGCTTGCGAGTTGGCATTCCAGTCATTGAAGGAGGCTCGGATACCCGCTCCAGTGCTGATGGCGCACATTCTTGACCAGGACTGTGTGTTACGAACTATTGCGCCACTGCACGGACTGGGAGCAGTACCAAGCCAGAAAGAGCCATATGGGCAGGAGCACCCTGTGGCCTATTTGAGCAGAAAGCTGCTACCGCGGGAGGTGGGGTATGCCACAATTGAAAAGGAGTGTTTGGCTATTGTTTGGGCTGTGAAGAAGCTTCAGCCCTATTTGTATGGCCGCCATTTTACGGTGGTAACGGACCACAATCCATTACGGTGGCTCCAACACACCACGGGGGAAAACGGCAGACTGTTGCGGTGGAGCCTTGCTCTTCAGGTTTATGACTTCCATATTATCCACAAGCAAGGCAAGGCTCATAGCAATGCAGATGGACTGTCACGTCAGGAGGAGCCTGAACCCCCAAAGAACTCCCGGTAACCTCATTAAGGACTGCGGGACCAGGACCCAAATCGTTGGGACATGGGTCCCTGGTTGACCCGCTTGAATGGGGGGGGAGGAGTGTGGCCGGAGAGCCCCAGCCACGAGGAGAATGGCCACCTGCGGCACTGAAGGGGTTAACCCCTAGTGCCCGGCGCCATTTCGAGAGACAATGGGCGCTTGGCGCCAGATTTAAAAACATATCGTGGGCGCTAGGCGCCGTGTTTTATTAATGTAAAAAATTTATTTTTGGTTGTGCCGTGGTCCCGGACCTCTCCGGAGACCAAGGCAGGGAGAGGACAGCCCCCCGGCGTGCTCAGCAGAGTGTGCACGCCGGGGGAGAGGGCAGCCGCCGACCGCCGGAGTCCGGGAGCTCCGCTCCCGGCAGCGGTCGATGCAGCCCCGGGCGCACTGGAGTGTGCGCGCCGGGGAGAAGGGTGAGCGCTGCGGCTGGGAGCTCAGCTCCCGCTGCAGTGGTCTCTGTGAGAGCCGCCGCTGGGGGCCGGGAGCTCTGCTCCCGGCGCCTCAGCCCAGCACGGGTGGCCAGCCGCAGCAGCCGGGACGGACGTCCCCGCTGGACGCTGCAGCGAGGCTACTAGTCAGCGCCGCTCATGGGGGACCGGGCTAGCCGGCTCCCTAGCGGTGTGGGGGAAATTAGGTTGGCGAGCAGGCTGATGAGCGCTGGGGTCCAGGAGCTACGCTCCCGGCGCCTCAGCGCTGCAACAAAGCCAGGGTCACGGCGGCCGGGACAAGTGTCCCGGGCCGCCGGGCTTCGGTACAGGGGGGTGCGCCGCTGCATGCGGCGAGGCCACTGAGTTAGTGCCACACTGGGGGGACAGGGAGAGCCAGCTCCCTGGAACCCCAGAGGCAGGAAGGCAGGCTGGAGGATGGGGGAAGCCAGCCCCATACCTCCAGCACTGAGAGAGAGCCCTAGCAGCCAGGCTGCAGGGCTAGGGAAGCCCAGCGCTGAGCGCTGGGCACAGTAGTTACAGAACAGGACATTGTGTAAAACATGCAGTGCCTAGGTATGTGGAGCCTGTGCAGGCTCAGAGGGTATTTAAATGTATAAACATGTACAGTGTGATTTAAATGTAATGTATTTAAAGATAAATTGCACTTACTTGATTGTGTGTCCCAGGAGGGGGGAATCCATGGCTGTGCAGGCTGATGGATTCTCCCAGACCTTTTCCCCAAAAAACGGAATGCTTTCCCATCCAGCCTCACCTTTCCAAGGGGCACAGGGAGAAAGAGAAACAGCTCAGCTAGGAAACAGGCTGAGTGGTTTCTTGGAGCTCCATGGAGATCACCCGTAGTGCCAAGAAACCTGGACCGGGGAGCCAGGCTGCCCCGCTCTGGAGCCCAAATCCAGGCTGCAAGCAGTGAGAGGGGTCCCGGGCAGGTTTCTGGAAGTCAGATTAGGAGGGAAAACTTCCCCCCAGCCAGACTGAACGGCACCGTGGGAGTATCCTGAATCTCCAAGATGGGAGAGTCAAAGGAGACCGACCACTCCCCGCTGTCCATAGGGAACAATGTAAAGCTGTGCATGAGACCAGAGCATGCACAGCTCATGGGTAAACATTGATTGGTTGTGCACCACAGGGCGGGCTTACCCCCTGTGGTAAGGGGTCTTGGAGAGGGATAAAAGTATTATCAGTAGTAGTATTATTCCATCTTATTCTGCTGAAAACATCTGATTGTATGCTGTTACCCCTAGCAATAGGGAGGAGCCTTTTTAAAGGTTATTTGAGCAATAAACATCTTTGCCTCAAGAAGACTGCTTCATCTTGTGACCAACAGGGTTAGGCCAAACCTAGCCCCGTCCTCCGGCTGTCCAGGGAAGCACCTAGCGTCTCCAAGCTCCGCCTTCCGCCAGCTACCGGTAGAGGCCTAGCAAGTGGCTAGTGGGGATTCGTCAGCACCACACAGCTGTGGTAAGGCAGTGCGTCGGCACATACAGAGCAGAACCGTGGTTCCAAACGCCACGGTAGGTTAGGAGTTTGGTGGTGGCAGCGAGAACCCGCCCACAATGCAGTGGGTGGAGTCAGTAACAGGCGGTTACTGACGGTAAGCGGGAATCCCCTATGTGGTCAGGCCTCGTGCGGCTTGACCTTCCAATCTGTGCGCAGTTAACGGGACGCGAAAGCGGCGAGTGCTTTCGTACGGTACCGTCCTGTCACAGCACGGTATACAGTTTACTTGCGACACATTCATAAAAGGAGCACAATATTGCCTTCCAACAGCCGCCAACCTTGTTTTGCTATGTAATCGAGTGCCGCTTTAATAATATGTGGGAACTCAGATGAAGTCCCACATTTCCAGGTTCTTGCACTAGATCACATTTTCCTCCAGATATCTTATTCTTTTTTCACACTGATGTGCTGTGTTGATTGTATGATTTGTAGGATAACCTGAAACAGGAGACATTACGGTATGGATGTAATGGCTTGCAAGACGGCCGGAGCTCAAAGACTCTGGCCGAACTCGTAAAAAATTTTTTTAAGGCATCAAATGTTTACAAAACCAACCAGGTTCTGCCTTGTAAATGTTTGCTGCTTTAAAAAAAACATACGAGGGCGTGGCCTAACCAGCTAGCTGTGAGGACGTCTTTTCTGTGTGCCCCTGCTGGTCCTACATTTATTATATATTACCCCTAGCATACCTCCCTGATTGTGCCTCCCAACGATTGTGCAACACCTCCGGGACCCACGGAGGCTGGAGAAGGGCTCCCGGCCGTTTAGTCGGAACTGAGGCCTTCACTCCGGTCCGCAGCCGAGACCTCGAGTTTGGGGCCTGCCCGGACGTGGGCTCCGGGACCAGAGCGCGACCGCACCGGGACTCCTGGCGGCTCCCATCTGACCCTGGGACGGCTCTCTTGTTGCCCCTTGCCTGCTCCGGACCATCAGGAGTGGCGGTGGGGATCGTGCTCCCGTGCTCTGCCCTCAGGAGCCGCAGCTGCGGCCTCCCAGTCCCTGCTTCTCCTCCGGCGGCGGCCATCTTGCTGCACCCGGCCTGCCTGCCAGCCGGACCGTCACGCTCACAAGAGCGTCGGCTACCCCCCCTGAGCCCCATTGTCACTTAGATGCCCCCCCCCCCCGGTGGAATAGTTGGGTCCGCTGCCTCCCTTGGTGCCTCTGCAAGTTGAGGCCTACCTCAGTACCAGGGACCGCGGCCTAAATTAGCTGTGAAGCCCCTCCAGGAGAGCTCTGTCAGCGCGGAGGCCTGCAAACAGCCTCTCTCACTGCACCTGCTAATGTGGAAGGCCTGACTCCCCTCTGTGCTCCTCTCACACCGGTTGGCCCCTGCACAGTGCCGCGGGAGTGTATTTGGTGGGGAGTGTGGTCACCCGGTGGGGCACTGTCTATCTCACCCCGGTGACGCTGTGCTGCTGGCTGGGTCTCTGACTTCTCCCTCCTCTCTGCCTACTGGGAGCCTGCTCGCTCGGCACTGCAAGCAAGTGATGGTCGACTACCGGGCCTTATGTGATACCGACCTTCTGATGTAGTCCGGTTCGTTTACACACCACCACCCTTGACCTTTATGCTTACCTAACCCTCCGCTGTACATTCTTCAGGATCCTTGGCCTCTCCAGCATTGCCACCTCGCCTACGGAATCACACTTCTTCAGAATGCCTCCAAAAAAGGTTAAAGAGATGTTGCCTCCTAGAGTATCTTTTCCATCTCAGAAAGCGGCTCCCACCTCCTCTTCTGTACAGAAGTCCCCTGCAGCCACTTCTGCCCAAGACACTCCCTGTAGGCCCTGCTTCTGTGCCGGGGTTTGACCCTGACTCTGACGCTCCTCTCACGGTCAAAACTCTGTATCAGGCCCTCTCAGCGTTTAAAACAGAGTTGACTCAAGATCTCACAGCGGCTGCTCGAGAGGTTAAGACGGAATTGCACGCTATTGGAGAACGCACAGACCATCTGGAACGAAAAGGAGAGGAATTGGTCTCGTCTCATAATGACCTTATCACGGCCCATGATCAACAGCAAAGTAACCTTGAGGCATTTAAAAACAAGATCGTAGATATCGAGGACCGATCTCGGCGTAATAATATCAAAATTCGAGGCATTCCCGATTCCGTGCAGAATTCTGAGTTGGAAGATTACGCTACCGCGTTATTTAGGAAGCTTTTGCCCAGAGTTGACCCCAGGGAGCTGCTCATAGACAGGATTCATAGACTGCCTAAACCGCGCTCGGTTGCCCCCTCGCTCCCACGAGACATGCTCATGAGAGTGCATTTCTTCACTACAAAAGAACGCATCCTGAAAGCAGCCAGAGATTCTGATTCTGATGTGCTTGGCGGATTACAGCTTTTTCCGGATTTCTCCGCTGTGACTTTGGCTAAAAGACGATCGTTTATCCCTGTTACTCTGGCACTCCGTGATCAAGAAATCCCCTACCGATGGGGTTTCCCGGTAAAGCTCATCATCTCGTATGAAAATAAGTCTTATACGGTTGCTTCATTGAAGCTGGAGTCACATTGCTCTCGGAGTGGGATATCCTTGTCACGATGCCTCCTGGATCCAAGAAACAGTCAACTCTCCGTTCGGACTGGTCCATCGCCTGAAGTCGTCTCTTCTGGTTCGGGCTTTGAATGTGGACTTTATTCTGTACCGTTATCACAGTTGGGACTCAGTTATTCTCTCTGATGTGGTCACGTGAGCTACCCTGTTAGTAGTTATGTGTTTATGGTTTAGTTCATACGTATATGTTTTCTGTTTTCTTTACATGGTTGGTAAGCATATTTGTCCATGCCTCTCTTTTTCCTTAGCTAGGTTCATGGGTGGTGGTGGTGTTAGGCCACATGTCCCCCCCCCTGTTAATGTACTACTGCATTTTTTTGCTTTCCTTGCAGTAGTTATACCGACCCGATGTACTAGGTCGTTTTGGTTTGTTCTTTCCCTTTTTTCTCCCGTTATTCCCTCCCCCCGCCCCCTCTCACGACACTGTAACTGAGACGAAAAATGTTCATATATGTATATCAAAATATCTTACTACTCATGGCGTGCTTTAGGCTGCTTCGATGCTTCAGGTTCTGTCCATGAACGTTAAGGGGTTAAACTCCCCTAATAAGCGAAGGTTGGCATTGGGCTATTTTGCTAGGCACAAGGCGGATATTGTTACACTGCAGGAGACACACTTTTCATCTTTAGCGCCCCCAATGTTTAAGGATCGTAGGTTCCCTTTGGGGTATTTTGCAAACGGCCCTTTTAAGAGGAACGGTGTGGCTATATTTTAAGAACTCCGTCTCCTTCACTTTACATTCCCAGGTTGCTGATAAAAATGGCCGCTATCTTATCCTGAGTGGCCTTTTAAACGACAAACCGGTTACCCTGGTCTCAGCTTATGCCCCTAACTCAAATCAAGTAGCTTTTTTACGTAAACTCTGTTTGGCTATCCAGAAGATCCGTACAGGCTCGCTTCTCCTCACAGGGGACTTTAATTTGGTCCTTGACCCTAGGTTGGACAGATCTCCAGACCCTCTTCCTCCTCTTTAGCTTCCTCTAATGCCCCATGCCTAGCCTTCCGTAATCTTTTGGTTGAATTTGACCTGTATGATATTTGGTGAGTGCAAAACCCTACTGGATGTGAGTACACCTACTATTCTCCTGTTCACAACTCCTTTTCTCGTATTGATTTTCTGTTTTCAGATAAATGGACCCTCCAATTTGCCAGATCCGTAGATATTCTTCCAATAACCTGGTCAGACCATGCCCCACTGATTTTTAAATGGGATATTATTATTATTATTATTAGACAGTATCACGTCTTATTTGGAATTTAATTCCCCTTTGGACACGTCCACCCTGAATTTCTGGTGCGCACTGAAAGCCATTGCTAGAGGGGCGGCAATACAGGCAGAAGCACAGCTTAAAAAACTCCATCAACAACGTCTGAATGATTTGGAGCATAAACTAAAGGAATTGGAGGGAAAAAATCAAGCTCGACCCTCGAGATCCCTCCAGAAAGCGTTAGCTGACACTAGGTCCCAACTCCAGACATTGCTTATGGCACGCACCCAGGCATCATTAAACAGGATGCGTCAGAAATTTTACCTGGCGGGGAATAGACCAGGGAAATTGCTTGCCCGTAAGCTTAGAGTGCAACAAGCTAGGAATAGAATCAAACTTATTGTGTCCCCATCGGGTGACAAAATATCTAACCCTTTGGAGATATCGAATCAGTTTGCGACTTCTATTCCCAACTTTATAATCTTTCGGCTGACCCTTCTACTCCGCAGCCTACTCTTTCCTCTATCATTCCTCGCTGATTTGAGACTCCCTTACATTGACGACGATCAATTGGAGATGCTGAATGCTCCCTGGTCCACCACGGAAACCCTAAGGGTGATTAAGTCCCTCCCTAAAGATAAAGCACCAAGCCCCGATGGCTTTATTAATGATTTTTATGCCTCACTCCAGGACCTCCTGGCTCCCTCTCTCGTAGTAGTGTATAATGAAATCACTTCTCAGGGCACACTCCCGAGGGAGATGCTGGAGGCTCGCATTGTTACGATCCCCAAACCAGGTAAGGACTTGACTTCTTGCCAAAACTACCGCCTCATTGCGCTATTAAACGGGGACATTAAAATATATGCTAAATTAATAGCTTACCGATTGAATACCCTTCTCCCCTCCCTGATACACCCTGACCAGGTTGGATTTATCCCTGGAAGGCAAGCATCTGACAATACCCGTAGGGTATTTAATCTCGTAGACTCCCTAGCCCGTGATCAAGGTCTTCTTCTGTTATCTCTAGATGCGGAGAAGGCTTTTGACCGCATAAACTGGACTTACATACAGGAAGTATTATTGAAATTTGGCTTCCGCGACCAAATCCTGTCGTCCATACTAGCCTTGTATAGCTCTCCCTCGGCCCAGGTCTTTAGTAATGGTTTTCTATCTTCTCCCTTCCCAATTTACAATGGCACCCGTCAGGGCTGTCCTCTCTGCCCTCTCATTTTTGTCCTGGCAATCGAGCCTTTAGCAGCTAAGATTCGAGCGGACCCACAGTTCCCAGGACTCCAGTTCGATGACACCCCCCATAAACTCTGTTTATTCGCGGACGATGTTCTCTTGTTTGTAACCGACCCTTCCACCACACTCCCTCATTTACACAATATTTTAGATGGGTACTCTGCAGCATCCTATTACAAATTAAACACAACTAAAACTGATGCCCTGCCTATTAATCTCACCCACTCCGTGGCCCCTCTACATGCTAAATATCCCTACAATTGGCAAATGACCTCAATACGATATTTGGGTATCTCTATCCCCCCATCCTCCTCTTCTGTATTTGAACTTAACCTCCCTCCTTTACTGCCCTTATTACAGTTGTTCACCAAATCGTGGCTTAACTATGAGATATCTTGGCTGGGGCGTCTGGCCGCTTTTAAAATGTTGTTGCTTCCCAAATTAATGTTTCTGTTTTGTACAATTCCCTTTGTTTTCCCCAAGAAATATTTAGATAAGGCTACTACTATTCTCACCAATTATATCTGGTCTTCGCGTCCGTCTAAATTGGCCCGTGCGAGGATGTCATTACCTAGGAGAGTTGGTGGCCTGGACATGCCTAATCTTTCCCTATACCAAGAAGCCTGCCTCTTAGCCCAGATTAAAGCTCTCTGTAGTGATATACATCCGGGATGGACGTGTCTGGAGGGATTAGCGTGCCCCAGGTTTCCCTTGAGGGATCCCTTCTGGCTTCCTAAATCTATGCGACCATCAGACATACGCCTTCTCCCTTCAACCCGAGCCACGCTACAGGCCTGGGACAGACTGGCCATGGGTTTATCCCCCTCCTTTCATAATCTGTCTCGAATCTCACTATGCACAGTAGCCACCCTAGTTCCTAATCTTAATCTGGCAGGTTGGCGTTCTAGAGGGATTGGTCTCCTGGGAGATCTGTTTAATGGGTCCATACTTAGCTCCTTTTCTGACATTCAGGAACGCTTTGCCTTACCTGACTCTGAGAGGCTCAGATACTATAAAATACAACATTGGTGGAACAGCCTTCACCTTGCCCCCACCCCACTGCCCCCTCCTATTTCACAGGTCCTAGGCCGACTTTCTAATGATACCTCCACAGGTGAGATCTCCTTCTGGTACAAAAAATTACTAACACTGATTCCCGTTTTTAAAACTAGAGCCCAAATCAGGTGGGAGACGGATATTGGCTGTACCCTAACCGGCTCTCAATGGCAAAACATTTTCATGTCGTCCTTTGCAATGTCTAAATGCCTAAATCACTCCGAGATGAACGTCAAGTTACTGCATAGACTATATCTCACGCCTGATAGGTTGCGCATGATTTGGCCTGCATGCTCGAAGTTTTGTTGGCGTCTATGCGGTGAGGTGGGCCATCTTTTTCATATTTTTTGGACCTGCCCCCATATTAAATCGTACTGGGTTGAGGTGTTTGGGCTAATTAATAAAGTGCTTGAACTCAACCTGTCCCCCTCCCCCCTTATAGCTTTATTATGTCTACCCGCGTTCCGTGGGTGCTCATTTACAGTACGTTTTAGGTCATATTTGCCTCGCAGCCCGTGCGGCCTTAGCCCAGAATTGGAAACAACCCATTCC
The DNA here is from genome assembly GCF_028390025.1 of Pseudophryne corroboree. Taxonomy (NCBI): domain Eukaryota; kingdom Metazoa; phylum Chordata; class Amphibia; order Anura; family Myobatrachidae; genus Pseudophryne; species Pseudophryne corroboree. Next base: position 849,017,156 of record NC_086445.1, read on the forward strand.
CCCCCATTTACTGAAAGTCATACACAAAATTCAGATGCACTTTTTGATGGAGACTGAGTATATGCCTTGTTCCCTTTCTGCCAAGTCCCCTCTAGTACGCTAGAGGCCCTGCCTTCTCTTTGTCACGGAGGTTGAAGGTGCAAACTTGGTACTACGTTCCCCCTCCCTGGACATACACCCTCATACCCCCTTTCCCCTTCCCCCAATGGAGACCTCTCCTCTTCCTGAATCTGGGATTGCTCCGTGCTCAATGTTGCAATTCGTATTATTGTGAGCTCGGTGCCGCCCGTACTCTCTTTTATTCTGTATTTCTTACTGTACTACGTCCATTGTAGTTTTTCTGGTACATATGGTTGATTGATTTTGAACTGTATGTATATGTATACATGTTGTCTCATTTATGTATTTACTGCTCCCCCCTTCCTCCCTCTTCTTCTTTCTGCACCCCTGTTTTGCAAAACAAAAAATTGAATAAAAATTATTGATGTTAAAAAAACGTACGAGTTCGGCTGGAGTCTCGGAGCTCCGGCCGTCTCGCAAGCCATTACATATGGTCCGTAATGTAGAATGTGAGCTTACAACTTGACCACAAGGCGCTTTATTCAAAGACAGATGGAAGTGTGAATACAAGTTGTGTGTGTTTTTTTTTTTTTATCAAATCTCTGTGATCAGGATTGCATTATTATTATCCTTTATTTATATGGTGCCACAAGGGTTCCGCAGCACCCAATTACAGAGTACATATGCACATAATCAAAACAGGAAAACAGTGACTTACAGTTGAAGACAATATAGGACAAGTACAGGGTAACTAAGCATAATTACACCAGTAAATGACATAGAGATAAGTTCCAAGGTGGCCAAAAAACTGCGGGATTTGGGCAGTTGAGGATTATTAAAGTAAGAAAAGGATAAGCATGGCCCTATTCATGAAAGCTTACATTCTAAGGGGAGGGGTAGACAGACAGGGGTGACACAGATGGGGTACATAGAGAGCGTGGAACAGAGGGTTAGGATGAGATTTGGCTGGGTTTGGTAAAGAAGTGGGTCTTAAGAGCCCATTTGAAGTTTTGTAGAGGTGGAGAGTCTGAGGGGGAGAGGTAAAGAATTCCAGAGAAAGGGAGCAGCAAGTGAAAAATCTTGGAGATAGGAGTGGAAGGAAGTAATCAGAAGACAGGAGAGTCGGCGTGCATTAGCAGAGCGAAGAGGATGGGTGGGAGAGTAAAGGGTGATAAGGTCAGAGATGTAAATGGGAGAGGAGTGGGTGAGGGCTTTGTAAGTGAGTGTGAGAAGTTTTAATTGGATTCTGAAAGGGAAGAGAAGCCAGTGAAGGGCTTGTAGGAGAGGGGAAGTGGACGTAGTGCGTTTGGTGAGGAAGATGAGCCGGGCAGCAGCATTGAGGATAGATTGGAGTGGAGAGAGGTAATTGTCAGGGAGGCCAGTTAGGAGGAGATTACAGTAGACCAGTCTGGAAATAATCAGTGAGTGAATAATGATCTTAGTGGCATCCTGGGTGAGAAAAGGTCTGATCCTGGAAATGTTTTTGAGATGAAAATGACAGGTTTGTGAGAAGTGCTGAATGTGTGGTTTGAAGGAGAGGGAGGAGTCAATGATTACGCCAAGACAGCGTACTTGGGGGCTAGAGAAGATAGTCAAGCCATCAATGGATAATGAGATTGTGGGAGGTTGTGTGGGAGGGTGGGAAGATGATCAGCTCAGTCTTAGAAATCTTGAGTTTAAGAAAGCGCTGGGACATCCAGGAAGAGATAGCAGAAAGACAGTTGGAGGTACGAGTGAGGAGAGCGGGGGAGAGATCAGGGGAGGAGAGGTAGATTTGAGTGTCATCAGCATAGAGGTGGTATTGGAAGTTAAAAGAACTAATGAGTTCACCTAAAGAGGACGTATAGAGAGAGAAAAGGAGAGGACCAAGAACAGAGCCTTGGGGGACACCAACAGTTAGTGGAAGTGGGGGGCGGAGGTAGCATCATGAGAGTAGACAGAGAAGGAAACGATCAGAGAGGTAGGAGGACAGCCAGGAGAGGGCAGTATCACGCAGACCAAGAGAGTGAAGGATTTGCAGAAGGAGAGTGTGGTCCACAGTGTCAAAAGCAGCAGAGAGGTCAAGAAGAATAAGCACAGAGTAGTGGCCCTTAGATTTGGCTGCATGGAGGTCATTGTATACTTTTGTGAGGGCAGTTTCAGTGGAGTGGAGAGAATGGAAACCAGACTGGAATGGGTCAAGCAGTGAGTGAGAGGAAAGAAAGGCAGTGAGACGATTATAGACAATACGCTCAATAAGTTTGGAGGCAAAAGGGAGGAGAGAGATGGGTCGATAGTTGGAGAGAGTGTTTGGATCAAGGGTAGGTTTTTTTTAAGAATAGGGGAGACAAGAGCATGCTTGACAGCAGAGAGCACAGTGTCTGATGAGAGGGAGAGATTGAGAAAGTGGTCAAGATTGGAACAGGCAGAAGGAGAGGTAGAGGAGGAGGTGGGAGGGGATAGGGTCAAGTGGGGAGGCTGTGGGGGGGAGAGGAATGGATGAGGGCCATGACTTCCTCGCCAGATATATAGGAGAAAGATGTCAGAGTTGGTAAGAGGGAAGGGGAGGTTATCGTCCACAAGGACTATTAGGAGGGATGTATCAAGCCTTGGAAACAAAAAAGAATAAAAGTTGCCTAAAACTACCACTCTACTGTATCTCTCTCCAACAGGGATATGTATCAAGTGTTTGGAGAGAGCTAAAGCGAATTAGGCCAAAGCAACCAATAAGCTTATGTCATTTCAAAAACTGTGTTAGATAATCAGAAGCTGACTGGGGGCTTTGAAGCAACTTCTCCATGGCTTGAAACATCTCACCTAATGTAGAAGTGGAGAATTTGTGACCAGTTCTGTGTTGGTGTGGCCACTGCCATGTGAGCATCTGCACCAGTCTGAGGTCTCCCTAAATATGAAACAAGAGCAACTAAAGGGCTTTTATGTAAACCTGAGGGCAGCTTAACCTTGAGGCCACGACCCATTAGGAGAAGCAGGGTAGATGCATCAAGCTTTAAAATGTGGCCAAACCTCAGAGAATGCAGAAGCCTATGGGGGATGCGACTGCCAGCAGGAATGGAGGAATCACAGCAAGTATCGTAGATACTACAGTCCCTCAGTAACACATTAGGATGATACTGAACTAATTATTTGTTGGTAACCCCAGAAAAGGGTGTTTTCAGGGATTAAGCTACAAATAAGCCCTAGGAATTTGTATCTCTTAAGATCTGGAAAAGTGTGAAAGAAATACAGTACAAGCATGTTTGCCAAAATATAGTGATCCAATTCCAAGATGCTGCAAACCCTTGGGTCCTCTTGTAGTGAGTTAGGGGCTGATTCTGAGCTGGACGCATAGTGGCATAGTTGCAGACATCCATGGAAGCTGGATTTACTGCCTTGTGCTAATGCAGGAATCTGTAGGTCTAATGCGGGACTCGTGCACCAGCATTCGGACTCCCATGCTGCCAGCGATGCAACCGCCATTAGTATTGGCAGTTGTACTAGTCCCATGTGAGGTGCATGAGCTGTGTCAGGTGCTGTGAGAGAGTAAGGGGCCCGTCCAGAGACTGCACATGGGCCCCTACCTCTCTTAAACCTCCCTATACACTGACCAGCATGGAATGGGTTCTGCTGTAAAAGATGCACTTTATATTGTAAAGTTGGCTACCAGGGAATGGACTTTTTGCTGTATTCAGGACTCCACAGTACTGTAGGTCTCTTTATTGCAACTTAGCCCCAAGTGGGCAGCCTTTGAGTCATAAACTGGCCACAATCAAAAGGTTCTGTAATGTATATTAACCACCATACTATGAGCTCTGTAATACTGTATATAGGGGGTAATTCAAGTTGATCGCAGCAGGATTTTTGATAGCAATTGGGCAAAACCATGGCCCTCATTCCGAGTTGATCGGTCGCAAGGCGAATTTAGCAGAGTTACACACGCTAAGCCGCCGCCTACTGGGAGTGAATCTTAGCTTCTTAAAATTGCGACCGATGTATTCGCAATATTGCGATTACTAACTACTTAGCAGTTTCAGAGTAGCTCCAGACTTACTCTGCCTGTGCGATCAGTTCAGTGCTTGTCGTTCCTGGTTGACGTCATAAACACACCCAGCGTTCGCCCAGGCACTCCCACCGTTTCTCTGGCCACTCCTGCGTTTTTTCCGGAAACGGTAGCGTTTTCAGCCACACGCCCCTGAAACGCCGTGTTTCCGCCCAGTAACACCCATTTCCTGTCAATCACATTACGATCGCCGGAGCGAAGAAAAAGCCGTGAGTAAAAATACTTTCTTCATAGTAAAGTTACTTGGCGCAGTCGCAGTGCGAACATTGCGCATGCGTACTAAGCGGATTTTCACTGCGATGCGATGAAAAATACCGAGCGAACAACTCGGAATGAGGGCCCATATGCACTGCAGGGGAGGCAGATATAACGTGTAGAGAGAGTAAGATTTGGGTGGGTTATTTTGTTTCTGCGCAGGGTAAATACTGGCTGCTTTATTTTTACACTGCAAATTAGATTGCAGATTGAACACACCACACCCAAATCTAACTCTCTCTGCACATGTTATATCTGCCTCCCCTGCAGTGCACATGGTTTTGCCCAATTGCTAAAAAATGTCCTGCTGCGATCAACTTGGAATTACCCCCAATGTGCACTGCAGGGGAGGCAAATATAACATGTGCAGAGAGAGTTAGATTTGGCTGTGGTGAGTTCAATCTGCAATCTAAATTGCAGTGTAAAAATAAAGCAGACAGTAGTTACCCTGCACAGAAACAAAATAACCCACCCAAATCTAACTCTCTCTGCACATGTTATATTTGCCTCCCCTGCAGTGCACATGGTTTTGCCCAACTGCTAAAAAATTTCCTGCTGCGATCAACTTGGAATTACCCCCTATATGTGTATGTATGTTTGTGTGTGTATAAGTATATACTGTATTTATGTGTGTATTAGTGTGTAACTATGTATGTATATGACTGTATATATGTGTGCATGTGTGAACTATTTGTATATACTGTATGTGTGACTGTACTGTATATCATATGTACTGTATGTGCTTTGTGTGTGACAGTATGTATGTAAGTGTATATGTGTTGCCTATGGGCGGGATCAGATGTACTAATGGCAGCGGGGGTTATTCGGTAAGAATTGTAGATTTATTTTCTATTGCATGCTGGTGGATTCTCATCCATCGCAGGGCAAGACCGTCCAGCATGCTGAATGGCCTGCTCAGCAACTGCGACTACATTGTGATTGCAGCAACTGTGGAAAACCCCCTGCAGCTGGGCTGCGTATGCAGGTGGTCGCCGCCATTTTTCACATAGGGGTGGCTGCGTGTGATGTCACTCAGCCGCCTTGAAAATGCAGACGGCCCGACCCCGTTTTCCCCACGCCGACCCCGCAACGGTCCATCACTGCCCCCCGCCCTCCCTGTGAACGCCTCTGCCTGTCAATCAGGTAGAGGTGTTTACAGCCAATGTGATCCAATCGACAGAGCGCTGAGAACAGGGATATTGCAGTCGCATCCCTGAATGCGGTTTGACCGCATTCCACTTATAAAAATAAAAATGTATTTATTAGCACTGGTCTATTTCTATTTGCATTCCCCATATGCCTTCTATAGACAGTGTTTCCTATAGGGGTACTACTGTGTGGCATAACGTGAATAAGAGACACTACTGTGCGGTGTAATATGATACTGTGTGGCATCATTTGAATTGGGAGTACTATTGTGTGGACACGCCCCTTCCTCACAAGGCCATGCCCTTTTATTTCAAATATGTGGGGCGGGAGGGGGCACCAGCCCTTACTTTGCCAGGGGCGCTCGGACCCCTAGATACACCCCTGGGGTGAAGTAATCGATGAGGCAAAGGGACAGAAAGCACATAGGGGCATATTTGTTAAACAATATTTGCAAGATACCCCCCTTCCTCCCAAACAGCAATTTTTGGGAGTACACGCAAATATCATGGATCCCCTGAATGTTCCAATAATCTTTATTTGCAACAGCAGAAGCAGCCACAGAGGTTTTAATGAGGTGCTGCTAGGCAATCAGATTTACCCACACTTTGCATACAGTAAGAACCCTCCCTGGCAATGCCCACTACACTTGCGTAGCCCTCAGAATGAACATGCATAGTAGTACCATGGGTTACTGAAAGAGGAGTGAAATAATAGCATTAATTATCACTTCACTTCTTACAAATCCCCAGGACGGGCTCATTTCAAAACCCCTGTCCCTGCATGTGTGTTTTATTGCATTCAGGCAAAACTTCATGCAGTAATCAGAAATTACAAATATCAGGTCTAGAACCCGATAATAATAATAATACATTCTATAGGGAGAGAAAGAGAGCAAGGACAAACCAGGCAGACATGAAGCAAGTTGCAATGTGCAGAAGAGATATGGGGGGTAATTCTGAGTTGATCGCAGCAGCAAATTTGTTAGCAGTTGGGCAAAACCATGTGCACTGCAGGGAGGGGCAGATATAACATGTGCAGAGAGAGTTAGATTTGGGTGGGGTGTGTTCAAACTGAAATCTAAATTGCAGTGTAAAAATAAAGCAGCCAGTACTTACCCTGCACAGAAACAAAACAACCCACTCAAATCTAACTCTCTCTGCAAATGTTATATCTGCCCCACCTGCAGTGCACATGGTTTTGCCCAGCTGCTAACAAATTTGCTGCTGCGATCAACTCTGAATTAACCCCATGGTGCCTAATTCAGACCTGATTGCAGCAGCAAAATTGTTCTCTAATGGACAAAACCATGGGGGTAATTCCAAGTTGATCGCAGCAGGAATTTTGTCAGCAGTTGGGCAAAACCATGTGCACTGCAGGGGAGGCAGATTTAACATGTGCAGAGAGGGTTAGATGTGGGTGGGGTGTGTTCAAACTGAAATCTAAATTGCAGTGTAAAAATAAAGCAGCCAGTATTTACCCTGCACAGAAACAAAATAACCCACCCAAATCTAACTCTCTCTGCACATGTTATATCTGCCCCCCCTGCAGTGCACATGGTTTTGCCCAACTGCTAACAAAATTCCTGCTGCGATCAACTTGGAATTACCCCCATGTGCACTGCAAGTGGGGCAGATGTAACATGTGCAGAGAAATAGAGATTTGGCAGGGTTATTATGTTTCTGTGCAGGGTAAACTCTATCTGCTTTATTTTTACACTGCAATTTAGATTTAAGGTTAAACACACCCCACCCAAATATAACACTCTCTGCATATGCTATATTTGCCCCACCTGCAGTGCACATGGTGTTGCCTATTAATGAACAATTTTGCTGCTGCCATCAGGTCTGAATTAGGCCCATGGTGGAGACAAGAAAGTCAGATATGTGGTGAGGAGTCAAGCAGACAAAAAACACAAGGAAAGGGCTATAAAGGGGGTAAGGGTCAAGTAGACAGACTGGAGGGAACAACTGTCAGCAAAGAGACCTTTGATAAATAGGAGATGAGACAAGATCAGGCATATACAAGATCACGGGAAATATTGGAACATACAATATAGGCAAGCCCCTCAGAATTAATATTTTTTGTGTGTGCATTGTGTGTTGGCTTTTCATGTGTGTATTCTGTGTCATTAGGGCAACTTCTCCACTCTCCTTTATCTCTCTCTTTATACCTCATTAACCAATATGGGTGCAAGGCAGGGCCATCTTAACAGCAGTGTAGGCCCCTGGGCACAGCAATGCACTGGGGCCCCTACCCATCCTCCAGTGGCAGGGGTTGCTATCAGCGGTAACTTTGATGTCCCGTGGGCGGTAGGGGGTGTTCTATCTTCCGCTCAGCATGTGGGACATGGAGCAGTAATTTCTGCTAATTACTCCTTTACCGCACAGATGGTGGGAGATGGGGCGGGAGGGAGAACACTAAACTGTGGAAGGGGGCATTGGGCTGAATGAAGGAGCCCCCGCCGGTTCATGACTTCCAGGGTGGTAGGGGGTGTTTAATACGTAGGGGAGGAGTGGATAGTGGAGTGGGCTTAATATTCATCATTTTCTGGTGGGAAGGTAGCTTGCTGGACTGCAGATATCTCAAATTCCTGGAAATAGATTTCTTAGCTTGGGATCAAAAACGAGAAAGTCCCACCTTTCAGGAGGTTCTGGGGACTTGGGGATCAGAGTTCAGGAACCAGAGCAATCCATCAATGAAAATATAAAACTGCATACCAGGCGTGTGGAGCTGGAGCAGGTACAGCTGCTGGAAGGCTGATATCTCTGGTTCTGGGCATAGTAGAGACAAGCTGCCAGTATCCACCGAAAGGGGAGAGTCCCAGCTTTTGGCTTATACATTCAGAAAAACTGTAAGTCAGACAGAACCCACGATATCTGTCTGGAAAGAGCAATTAACAGGCTTGGGTTAGGACCACTGCTTTGAAGTCTGATATCTCCGGTTCCCCAAGGCCAATTTTTTAAAATCTCGTACCCTCAGAAAGAGGAGACCCTCAGCTATCAGCCTGGGCCCTTATACTCCTGGGGCCCTTGGGCAAGTGCCCATTGAGCCCAGGGCCGGTGCTAGGTTGTTCGGCGCCCTCCTGCAAACTAAAAATTTGTGCCCTCCCACACTTTATAAAGGGACAGCGTGCGCTGGAAAAAGGGGTGTGTTCTCACAAGGAATGGGGGTGATCACACAAAGTACCCCCATTTCAATTAACGCCGCACAGTAGCACAATCGTATTCACATTACACAGCAAGTAGTAGTGCCGCTTATACACATAATGCCCATAGATAGTAGTAGCGCCCTGTATACGTAATGACCATAGTAGCAGCGCCCCTTATACGTAATGCCCATAGTAGTAGCGCCACTTATACGTAACACCGATAGTATTAGCGCCCCTTATATGTAATGCCCATTGTAGTAGTGCCTCTTATGCGTAATGTCCATAGTAGTAGCGCCGTTTAAACATAATGCCCACAGTAGTAGCATCGCTTATACGTAATGCCCATAGTAGTGACGCTTTTACATAATGCCCATAGTAGCAGCGCTGCTTTTACGTAATGTCCATAGTAGTAGCGCCGCTTTAACGTAATGTCCATAGTAGTAGTGCCACTTCTATGTAATGCCCATAACAGTAGCGCCGCTTATACGTAATGCGCATAGTAGTAGTGCCGCTTATATGTAATGCCCATAGCAGTAGTGCCGCTTATATGTAATGCACATAGTAGCAGTGGCGCTTTTACATATTGTGCATAGTAGTAGTGACGCTTATATTTAATGCCCATAGCAGTAGTGCCGCTTATACGTAATGCGCATAGTAGCAGTGGCGCTTTTACGTAATGCGCATAGTAGTAGTGCCGCTTATATGTAATGCCCATAGTGGTAGTGACGCTTATATGTAATGCCCATAGTGGTAGTGACGCTTATATGTAATGCCCATAGAAAATGGCACTTATACAAACAACCCCCCCCCCGACACACACACACACCCACAACAGGCCGACGCAGCAGCGGGGATGCAGAGCAGAGACAGCGCCTCTCCTGGCCTGGCGCCTACCTGCTCTGCATCCCTTTGCTGAGCGGGTAGCGCCGGGCCTGATTGAGCCCATACGAAAAGACGGCCCTGGTGCAAGGACCCTGCTGCTTCCTGAACCCAAACTCAATACCTTCTCCTTACAATGCAGGAGGACTCACTAGATCAAATTTAACAGCTTCTATTCTACATTATTTAAAAGGACTGGATGGATTGAGTTCTCCAGAGTAATGAGCTGCGGCAGGCCAAATACTATACAGGGCAGGCTGAACTACCACCAGGGTGCAGGTAAGGGGCGGAGCAGCATGTGAGGCCAGGCAAAGCAGCAGGGAGGCTGGGAGAAGTGGCATGTTGGGTGGGCTGGAGTAGCATGTTAGGTTGGACAGGCAGCAGGGAAGGAGAGGTGGGACAGAACGGGAGCCCAGACAGAGCAGCAGGAGAGATGGGGTGGAGCATAAGGGCACTTCTTTCTCATCACTTATGAGGCCTATATATCAGTGGAGTGTTGGGCAATTCTACCGATACCTGGGTCAGCAGATTGGGGAAATCCATCATATTGGAAATCCTTGAGTCGCAGATTCTGACAAAAAATTGGTCAAGATCACAGAGTCTGGGATCTTTACCATGCTGGAGTTTACCAAATCCCTGATGGATCACAGATCATCAATGTCAGCCAATCATCATATTTAAGCGCTGATTGGCGGATCGAATCAGAAAATCATTTGGCTGATGTATGGTCTGCATTACACTACTGCCAATGTTCTTATTTCTGGTAATGCATTTGCATTTTCTATTGCCATTACTAATACCATTTACAACATCAAATAAAACCTCTTCCCAAAAAAGGCCTAAAATAAAAAAGACAAGAGGCACGTGTCTTTTATTAGTGCAGACAATGTCTAGTAATGTGCAGGGTGAGTTCAGATATATGTCTGGAATGTTTACAGTTACAGATGTCCTGATGATTGCAGCACAAACAGCTCAATAAAACGGATGAAAATGTTTCGTAAAGTTTTGAAAGGTCACAAACGTCGGCAAATGCTGATGTTACTATAGAATAACACTACTATCCATTCAGAATTACTGTGTACAAGATAATAGCCCACAACACACTTTTCTGCATGGTTGCAACCTTTTTAGAATTACCACATGCTTCACAATAAACAAAATAAATGCAAGTTGACTTATATCATAGAACAGCTGATAACATTCACATATTTTATGATCAATACACCCATCAATAGATAGAATGACACTACAGCATACTGTGTGTTGCTTAAGCAGAAATTTTCTTTGACATGCTATTGCAATGGGCTGTCTTACACACAGACTGATTGTGTGCCCATACATGTGCCCACTTACATCTAGCCTCCTGGCATATTAGACAGCCCTTCTAATCACATCAACTCAATAGCGCTGAACGTCTTTTCGTGCAACTTTTTCCACTAAAATGCATCCAAGTCACAAAATGATTATGCTTATGCTGATTAAAAGGATATGCGACATGCCTATATTCTGTGTGCGTCTGCTGTTGTATCTGTATACGGAATGCTACGCTACAGTGTTTTCCTAGAAAACACTGCAACGTACTAATTTGTATGCACATACAGCCAAGGTTGCAAACAGAATATAGGGGGTCATTCCGAGTTGATCGCTAGCTGCCGTTGTTCGCAGCGCAGCAATCATGCTAAAAATCGGCATTTCTGTGCATGCGTATGCACCGCATTGTGCACGCGCGACGTACGGGTACAAAGGCCTTTTCGTGATTTTGCACAGGTTCTAGCGACATTTTCATTCGCACTGGCGGCCGCAAGAAAATGGACAGGAAAGGGGCGTTTCTGGGTGTCAACTGACCGTTTTCAGGGAATGCTTACAAAAACGCAGGCGTGCCAGGGAAAATGCAGGCGTGGCTGGGTGAACACTCGGCGGGTGTGTGACGTCAAAAGCCAACCCTCCAATGTTAGAATCAACGCACACGGAGAGTAAGTCCAGGGCTGGTCTTGTTTTGCACAAAATGTTTTTGCAGCCGCTCCACTGCACAGGCGATCGCACTTCTGCAAAGTGAAAATACACTCCCCAGTGGGCGGCGACAATGCGTTTGCACGGCTGCTAAAAACGGCTAGTGGGCGATCAACTCGGAATGACCACCCTAGGCATGCCACATATCACCTAGGCATGCCACATATCATTTTAGTCCGCATGAGCTGCTTGCGCATCTTATTTGCATAGCTATGTGAATAAGATGCATTTTTAAGCACAAAAGACGCCCGAGGCTAATGACGCTAATGAGGCTAATAATCAGCTCACTCACGCCAGGCATCTCCCGCTACGTGGCATACTGAGGCAAGATGTATGAAGACACAGCCGTACATACCTTTCATAAAGGGTCATATTGGGTCAAAAAAAGAATATTGTGAAAATGACCATCTTTGTAAAACTAAAGCAAACATATACAGTATGGGGGTAATTCCAAGTTGATCGCAGCAGGTAATTTTTTAGCAGTTGGGCAAAACCATGTGCACTGCAGGGGGGGCAGATATAACATGTGCAGAGAGAGATAGATTTGGGTGTGGTGAGTTCAATCTGCAATCTAAATTGCAGTGTAAAAATAAAGCAGCCTGTATTTACCCTGCACAGAAACAAAATAACCCACCCAAATCTAACTCTCTCTGCAAATGTTATATCTGCCCCCCCTGCAGTACACATGGTTTTGCCCAACTGCTAAAAAAATATCCTGCTGCGATCAACTTGGAATTACCCCCTATATGTATTACACATACATATATGCTTACATATAAATCACAGTGCATGTTAGGGTTAGGTCGGGTATGCGCCTAAGCGATGACATACCACATCATCACAGTGTACTCGATCTATAAATATACAAGTGGTGATAAAAGTTATGTCATCTAACATTATATACCCAACGTGCATGGTATGTGCCATCATGGCAACATTATTTTCTCATACTCACTCTTCACCTCACCCCACTACATACATACATACATACATACATGGTGAACACAGTAGTCATCACTACTTACCAGTCCTTCTGTAACACACCACTGGTTAAAAGCTGGGTGCACATTGTCCATGTTAGGGAAGACGTGTGGTGCACCTACATGTAATTGTAAATGAAGACAGTCCAGCTGCTACTCTCCCTCAGCACAGCAATGTAGCTTTATGTAACTTGACCCAGGTAGCCATTGGCTACAATATTGTAAATTGTCCGGTTCAGTCCAGAGCTGAGCTGGGACTGTACACACCCATAATTCTGCTGTGGCCTGAGGCTCATTATGACTCACTATGGCATATTGCGTCCAAGTGAAAAATTTACATGAACCATAGCAAATCAGATAACAATCAGTGTTGTGCAAGTACGATAACATACAGTATACAAGTGAGAGATTGTTCTGACTTGGTGCACACTTTGCACCTAAATGCACTATTAGCAATGGATCCCTAGCAGCTGGTCTTTGTATACATTTTTCACTATGAACTAGCAACTGTCCACCTTCACTAGTGTAACAGATCAGGGATGGACCTGCAGCTAGCTCTGCCTGATCGACTAATAAGGTGATGGAGCTGCAGCCCAGGGCTTTGGGAGTTGGGTGCGCCGCTGAGGCCAATCGCAGTTTACATTTCACCCTGGTGGCTGGCTCTTCCCCAGGGACCAGCCACTTTCTTATGCGTGCTGCACCATTCAATCCTGATCCATTTCTCTCTCTCCTGCTCCCCCAGTGTCAAGGAACAGTAAGCCATGACCTGCTGTTTATCTCCTGATATTGGCCTAGCAATGTGTGCTGGATATCTCATGTGTAAAGTTGGATACACACCGACATGCGTACATTACACAATGGTACAATGTCGGGCAAACTTGGAAGTCTGTACGCACTACTAATGTGGTAGAGAGAGCACAATTTATCTATCTGACAGCATAGTGGCAGTGTGTGAGACAACGGCCATGGGGAGCACAGGCTGGGAGCTGAAGAGATAAGCAGATAAGGTTCATATTGTTTCATGTTTCTCAACAGGCCTAGAATGTACAGCATATAATACATGCTGACAGTGGTTCTGTAGGCCATTATTCTTTAACAAATGTTTTTGTTTTTTACATATTGGTAGAAGCCAAAAGACTAAGGGGGTCATTCAGATCTAATCGCAACAGCAAATTTGTTAGCTATTGGGCAAAACCATGTGCACTGCAGGAGGGAGCGAGGGTTGGGGGGGTTATGAAATAACATGTGCAGAGGGAGTTAGATTTGGGTGGGTTATATTGTTTCTGTGCAGGGTACATACTGGCTGCTTTATTTTTACACTGCAATTTAGATTTCAGTTTGAACACACCCCACCCAAATCTAGCTCACTGCACATGTTATATCTGCCCCCCCCCCCCTTGCAGTGCACATGGTTTTGCCCAACTGCTAACAAATTTGCTGCTGCGATCAGATCTGAATTAGGGCCCTCATTCCGAGTTGATCGGTCGCAAGGCGAATTTAGCAGAGTTACACACGCTAAGCCGCCGCCTACTGGGAGTGAATCTTAGCTTCTTAAAATTGCGACCGATGTATTCGCAATATTGCGATTACTAACTACTTAGCAGTTTCAGAGTAGCTCCAGACTTACTCTGCCTGTGCGATCAGTTCAGTGCTTGTCGTTCCTGGTTGACGTCACAAACACACCCAGCGTTCGCCCAGGCACTCCCACCGTTTCTCCAGCCACTCCTGCGTTTTTTCCGGAAACGGTAGCGTTTTCAGCCACACGCCCATAAAACGCCGTGTTTCCGCCCAGTAACACCCATTTCCTGTCAATCACATTACGTTCGCCGGAGCGATGAAAAAGCCGTGAGTAAAAATACTTTCTACATAGCAAAGTTACTTGGCGCAGTCGCAGTGCGAACATTGCGCATGCGTACTAAGCGGATTTTCATTGCGATGCGATGAAAAATACCGAGCGAACAACTCGGAATGAGGGCCTAGGTCCCAAGAGAATAAGGCAATACTCTTTAAGACATTGTTACTTTAGAGAACACTAGGAAGACAGACACGAGCCTCCTGTCAGCAGCATGATCACGTATAATGGGGGTCATTCCGACCCGATCGCTGTTGCTATGGGTAACATCTCCACTTATAAAAACCTGCACTTTAGTAAATATACCCCCTGCTCGGAATTCTAAAATGAAGTGCATTATAAAATCTGGAACTACGAACAAGTCAGTTTGTTTTCCTGCTATAAACTTTGAAACAATGTGACTTCAAAACCATTTAATAAATGCATCTACATGTAATATGGTATGTATAGTAACTGCAATTATTTTCCTTAGTAATGTAGACAATTTTCTATCTACACCAACCTTAGAGCTGGATTTTGCTCATGTTATTATTATGTTTGTATTTTATCACCAATAAATGTGAACAAATGAATCAATGCAAAATATCCTAAATATAAAAATGCTATATGTGTCATGATTTCTCTATGTGCAATTAACCCTCCGTCAGGCGCACCTCTGGAACTCCCGGGTTCAGGAGCAGTGCGCCTGACAGGCGCCTGTTAGAAAATAGTCATTAGCACCTAATTAACTCAATTCTGACGCTCTTAAAGTGATCAGTGACCTTCATTAGGACGTACAAAGAGAGAAATTGTAGGTTTTACGGGCCATTTCAGTAGAAAATCTGAAGCAATAAAGAGAAAATACGAACATGAGTATAAGTTTGGGCGCAGTGTGTCTGAGAGGCCACCCTGGACAAACCTACATATTTCTGCAAAATATCCACAACCTTTGTATTTTTCATTCAGAAAATTAGCAAAATAAACAATTAATAAATGAAAATACAAGGAAAAACGAACCTTCAAAAGTCAGAGGAGTTTGGGCGCAGTGTGGCCTAGAGGCCAGGAGGGTCACTACTGCGCTCCACGCAGGCGGCGGGAAAACTGACTAGGGGGGTTTCAAACAGCACCTGGAGATAGAAAGGTACTAGGAGGGACAGGGACAGGCCCCTGCGCCCCCTTGGGCAGAGAGGGGAGCGAGAACAACCTTGCGGCGCCTGTCAGGCCAGCTGCGCCTGACTGAGGGTTAAAGTAAAAAAAGTATATAACACCCTCATATTCTGTTGCACTTTAAAATTGTAAAAGCTTGCACCAATATCAGACCTAAATAGGATGCAGTGTTATATTACAGCCAAACATGTATTGTACATAATGCATACTTTACTGAGAATTCCTTATTAATCTAATAAATGCTATAGCAACACAATAAATATCAGTTACTGAATACTTATACCAGGCTTAACCAAGTCCCTGGCACCAGCATATACATAATTATAAAATGAAAATATAAAAAGATAACTAGTTTAGTCAGATAATGTACCCCTGATATAATATGATCATTCCCCTATTAACATTTTTAAAAAGTGCAACATTTACAGTAAAAAAAAAAGGTAAAAAAAGAAAACCTGTAACTCTCCAGCTATTCTGGAACTATAAGTGCCAGCATGTCTGGCATAGAGTTTGCATGGTCCTGATGTATACTTAAAGCCATGTTACTGCTCCTTAGTTCCATAATACTTTGTATAAAAAAAAGTCCTTACCTTAAAACTCCCGCCGTCGTAATCAAATGCTTGTAGAAGATGCAAGAACACCACAAAAAAGCTTGCAACGCCCCACAAACAGGTCATATTGGCATACAGTAGTATTTCCGATAATTAGGAGCTGGATTGGGTACAGCTGCAGATACCTATTTTACTGTACATGATGTTAAAAAATTCCACAAAATAGAGAAGAAAAAAAAAGAAACTTGATTGCTGAAAGCTGCTCCAGTAATTACAGGAAGAGATAAGTGATAGCCAGAACCAGAAACACAACAGCTGTAAAATGACTTATGCAGATTTGCATTGGTTTCCTTTCTTTTAAAACATAATGCAATTAAGTGGATGGGTAGCGCAGTGGTTGTAGAATATCTTCAAAGCATTATTATATGCAACTAAAGCTTCATTGTGATTTTTGCACCGCGGGAGAGAAACTGATATTTGTAGCAGGGAAAAGCAGTAATCCAAACTCTGTAGTGAAACTTCCTTCGCAGCGTTCAAGGAAGCATGTGTGTTAAATGGGATACAGAGCTTGGCTGAAGAGGCAGACACACTTTGGCTTTTCTCCCATTTCAATTCTTAGCAGTCACAACAGCCAATAGCCTTGAAGAATTCCACTGAGTTTCTGTTCATCTATATTAGATCAGACCAGGATACCTGGCTGGATAGCTCAACATGACATGACACAGATCGCAATTATATATAATGTTTATTTTTCTTTCTTTACTGACATAAGAAAATATGCAAACAATGGTTATTGTTTAGTATTTTTTTTTTTTTTTTATCTGCAGACAATATACTTATTTTTTTCTACAACTGCCTTGTGTACATTGGTTTTCTGGATATGAATGCCTATTACTTAAATACAGTGGCGCCTGCCATTTTGTTGACAGAAAACAATTTTTTTCAAGAGAATGCAGTTGTAAAAGTTATTTCTAACTAGTAACACCACAGATGTATGTGGTATGCAGTGAGGTCACTTGTTTCGAGTGAATTGATAGGCCTAATTTTGTCGTGAGTGCAAAAGAGAGATGGACTTTTTTTGTTGGCTCACTCTTAATACAAAACTAGTTATAAAAAGAGAATGGTGATGTTGTAAATAATTTAAAACGTAACCTTTAATGAGTTAGGCTAAAATGAATTTTGTGTCAGTCCACAAAATAGCTGCCACTCCAGATGGAGACATACTTAATGACTCTCACTGCGAATCACATGGTCATGTCCCTCCCCTGCTGGCTACTGCAAATTATTCCATTGTGCAGTGGTGTGCAGGTCATAATGTTGAAAAGTGGGACGTTGCCCACTGAATCTGTCCTCCGATTGAGAAAGTAGGCAAGTATGTAAAGTATGGAGAAAATGGGCCCACCCTAATGAAACAAAATGAATAGTTTTCTCTATCCCAGGGTTGGATGTACTAACAGCAAAATGCGCTCAAAACGCAGAAAACTGAAATTTTCAGAGGTTTGATTGCATTTCCTAGGTGTATAAAGCTACAAAATGAGAAACTTTTCAGAGCTTGTACCTGATAGGCAATGTCACCTATAGATGGCGTTGCCTATTAAAGTATATTGGCTTCTTCCGCATAAATCCCTGAGAGGGATCCGCAGTAGAACTCCCGGGTCATAAACCCAGAAGTCCTCATATAGCTATGGACAGCTTATCAGAAGAGCTGTTCTGTGTGTAAACAATTGCAAGTCGTTATGCATACGGTGTTAATAAACACTGCTATGCATGCGGCAAATGGCGGGGTGTGCAATGCGTGATACACCCCACCCCCAATATTTACAGACACAGTGGGAAATGTAATAGCCTGCTTGTTTCCCCCCCCCCATTCTGGAAACATTAAACAATACACACCAAATATGCAATTATTGAGAATATAAAAAGGTAACTATTTCCTAAGCACCAATGATGAGATTATACAATGTGCCACATTGACAGTCAGTTCTTGGGAAGGGAACTCCGCATTTCATTTGTTCCCAATCTTTGATTTCCATGTTGCAGCTTTTTCAAACCCATTTTTGCACTGGTTATAATCTTCTATGGTCTGTGAAATTTCCTTTTGAGTATTCATCACAAATGGACCTTAACCAAACAAAGAAAAAAATATGAACATATGTTCTAATAATCTGGTGGATCCATGAAACAGCCATAATAATGAAAGCATGACTTAGACACTGGGAAAGTAATTATTGTGTTCACATGCATGAACTGTAACAGTTCCCAAGTAGGTTACCTCATATACTGTACATGGATATCTTTCCCACCTCTGTATGGCTGGAAGTCTGGGAAGCCACTTTTAAAGTTTTAATAAATACACAGAAGAGCTCTAGATAGTTTCATTCTGTGCTCTCTGAAATATCGTTATATAAGATAGTTTTTAATCTGACAGTTAAATATAAACTACAACGTGATGTACAGCACGTATTATCGCTAAGGGCAACTATTATATCCCATTGTACTGTATAAATATGGCTGCAAATAACAGAAGAATTATAAAAGGGGTTGGAGATGGAATCCAGTCAGCCGGGATCCCGGATATCAGAATACTGACACTGGGATCCTGGCCACCAGAATGCCGGCAGCGGGGCGAGAGCGCTAGAAAGACCCTTGCGGACAAGCTGCGCTCGCCTCAGGTTCTATTCCCACTCTACAAGTGGGAATAGCCCTGGCGCTGCTGCCGGCATTCTCGGCGGTCGGGATCCCGGGGTTAGTATACTGAACGCCAGGATTCCGACCGCCGGGATATTGACTACATGCCTTATAAAAGTATATGTGGGTTTGCAAAATTATTAAAACAGGTAAATGTTACATTACTATCCCCAAAACAACTGTGTAAAAACATCTAATATGATATTCCAGTTTGCAAGACACCATTTCATTAAATATTCACTTTAATGTCTTGCAGTTGTGTGGCCCCCAGCCCATCTTTTCTAACCTGGCCGCAAAAAAGGGGTTAGAAATATACATGCTTCTGTTTTATGTAAATAAGTACGGCCGGGATTGGTATTTAATACTGGTGGGCGGGATGCGAGCCGTCACATGACCGACAGCAGCAAGCCGACACTGAAGATCCCGATTGGGGTAAGTATGTTTACCCCCCCCCCCCTTTCCCTAACCCTCATGTGTGGCGAACGCATCCCGTGCGGCAGCGGTGCAAGTATGCGGGTACCGGTGGGTACGGTGTACCCTTAAGAATTTAGCCGAGGGTACGCCGTACCCACACCGACGGCCCGCCGCTCGCTACCGCTAATGTGAGGGGAGGAGAGCGCAGTCTGCGCCTCTCCTGCCCCTCAATGTCTTCTTTCAAATCAGCGCCGCCCGTGAGCCAATCAGAGCTCGCAGAGCTTTGATTGGCTCATGGATCGGCGCTGAATGGAACTCACCTGCCGGAGACTGAGGGGAAGGAGAGGCGCAGGCTGCGCTCTCCTCCCCTCACACACGGGAGACAAGACAGCAGCAGCGGTGAGCAGGGGAAGGGGGGCTGCTGCTTCATAAATACCTGGCACTGTGGGGGGCAATGTATACCTGGCACTGTGGGGGGCAATGTATACCTGGCACTGTGGGGGGCAATGTATACCTGGCACTGTGGGGAACAATGTATATCTGGCACTGTGGGGGGCAATGTATATCTGGCACTGTGGGGGGCAATGTATATCTGGCACTGTGGGGGGCAATGTATATCTGGCACTGTGGGGGGCAATGTATATCTGGCACTGTGGGGGCAATGTATATCTGGCACTGTGAGACATTCGTGTATCTGGCACTGTGAGACATTCGTGTATCTGGCACTGTGGGGCAACGTGTATCTGGCACTGTGGGGCAACGTGTATCTGGCACTGTTCGTGTATCTGGCACTGTGGGGCATTCGTTTATCTGGCACTGTGGGGCAACGTGTATCTGGCACTGTGGGGCAACGTGTATCTGGCACTGTGGGGCAACGTGTATCTGGCACTGTGGGGCAACGTGTATCTGGCACTGTGGGGCAACGTGTATCTGGCACTGTGGGGCAACGTGTATCTGGCACTGTGGGGCAACGTGTATCTGGCACTGTTCGTGTATCTGGCACTGTGGGGCATTCGTTTATCTGGCACTGTGGGGCAACGTGTATCTAGTACTGTGGGGCAACGTGTATCTGGCACTGTGGGGCAACGTGTATCTGGCACTGTGGGGCAACATGTATCTGGCACTGTGGGGCAACATGTATCTGGCACTGTTCGTGTATCTGGCACTGTGAGACATTCGTGTATCTGGCACTGTGGGGCAACGTGTATCTGGCACTGTGGGGCAACGTGTATCTGGCACTGTTCGTGTATCTGGCACTGTGGGGCATTCGTGTATCTGGCACTGTGGGGCAACGTGTATCTGGCACTATGGGGCAACGTGTATCTGGCACTGTGGGGGTCATATGTGTATCTGCCCCTCCCCCATATGTGTATCACGCCCACATTTTCATTGTCCACGCCCCATATGGCATTTGGCCACACCCATTTTTTTGGTGCGCGCATTCGACGCGCACACAGTACCTGTAAGACATTTTTTCTACTTGCACCACTGCCATGCGGCCAAGTACAGTATGTGTACTGTCTATTTGCAACCACAATTTCAGACAGTAACACACAAGACTGATATCTAGGATCCATTGAAGCTATTGACACCACATTCTTTTCCTCCTTGTTTGACTCACTTCTCTCTCCTATTCTCTCTCTCTCATGCCCTGAACAAGCCACTTCCACATACAATGCATCCCTTACTTCTGCTCTTGACTCTGTTGCTCCACCAACCACTATTCACCCTCGCAAATTAACACCTCAACCCTGGCACACCAAATGCACCAGATATCTGCAAAAATGCTCACGTACTGCTGAGCGACACTGGAGGAAATCACGCTCTAAGGCAGACTTTCTCCATTTCAAACTTATGCTCTCATCCTTCAGTGCTGCCCTTTCTCTTGCTAAACAGTCATACTTCAAGAACCTCATCTCCTCCCAGTCTTCCAACCCCCGGCGCCTCTTTACCACTCTCAACTCACTCCTCTGCCCACCTCCACCTCGTCTCCCTTCCTCAGTCTCTGCTCTTGACTTTGCCACTTACTTCACATCCGAAATTGACTCCATACGTCAGGACACCACATCACACCAGACCATCAGTAACCAGCCTTCTCCCATCCCTTACCAACCCTCCCCATCCCTCGCACCAACTCTGACATCTTTCTCCCATGCATCTGGAGAGGAAGTCATGGCCCTCATTCGTTCCTGTCCCCTCACCACCTCCCCACTTGACCCTATCCCCTCCCGCCTCCTCCGCTACCTCCCTCCTACTGCTTGTTCCCATCTTTCCCACCTTCTCAATCTCTCCCTCTCATCAGGCACTGTCCCCTCTGCCTTCAAGCATGCACTCATCTCTCCTATTCTTAAAAAAACCTACCATTGATCCAAACACTCTCTCCAACTACCGACCCATCTCTCTCCTCCCTTTTGCCTCCAAACTCCTTGAGCGTATTGTCTACAACCGCCTTACTTCCTTTCTTTCCTCACACTCACTGCTTGACATATTCCAGTCTGGCTTCCGTCCTCTCCACTCCACTGAAACTGCCCTTACAAAAGTATGCAATGACCTCCATGCTGCTAAATCTAAGGGACACTACTCTCTACTTATTCTACTGGATCTCTCTGCTGCTTTTGACACTGTGGACCATCCTCTCCTACTGCAAATCCTTCACTCCATTGGTCTGCGTGACACTGCCCTTTCTTGGCTGTCCTCCTACCTTTCTGACCGTTCATTCTCTGCCTCCTCTCATGACTCCACCTCCCCCTCACTTCCACTAACTGTAGGGGTACCCCAAGGTTCTGTCCTTGGTTCTCTTCTCTCTCTATACGTCCTCACTAGGTAAGCTCATTAGTTCTTTTGGTTTCCAGTATCATCTCTATGCTGATGACACTCAAATCTATCTTTCCTCTCCAGACCTCTCCCCTGCTCTCCTCACTTGTATCTCCAACTGTCTCTCTGCTACCTCTTCCTGGATGTCCCAGCGCTTTCTTAAACTTAACAGTCTAAGACCGAGCTGATCATCTTCCCTCCCTCCCGCATAACCTCACCTCCTACAATCTCATTATCTATTGATGGCACTACTATCTCCTCTAGCCCCCAAGTGCGCTGTCTTGGAGTAATCCTTGACTCCTCCCTCTCCTTCAAACCACACATTCAGCACCTCTCACAAACCTGCCGTTTTCATCTAAAAAATATTTCCAGGATCAGACCCTTTCTGACCCTGGATGCTACTAAGACTCTTATCCACTCACTGGTCATCTCCAGACTAGACTACTGTAATCTCCTCCTGACTGGCATTTCTGACAAACACCTCTCTCCTCTCCAATCTATCCTCAATGCTGCTGCCCGGCTCATCTTCCTCACCAAACGCACTACGTCCACCTCTCCTCTCTTACTAGACCTTCACTGGCTCCCCTTCCCTTTCAGAATCCATTTCAAGCTTCTCACACTTGCTTATAAAGCCCTCACCCACTCCTCTCCCATCTACATCTCTGACCTTATCTCCCTTTACACTCCCACCCGTCCTCTTCGCTCTGCTAATGCACGCCGACTCTCCTGCCTACGGATTACTTCCTCACACTCCTACCTCCAAGATTTTTCACGTGCTGCACCACTTCTTTGGAATTCCCTACCTCTCCCCCTCAGACTCTCCACCTCTCTACAAAACTTCAAACGGGCTCATAAGACCCACTTCTTCACCAAACCCAGCCAAATCTCATCCTAAACCTCTGTGCCACGCTCTCTATGTACCCCATCTGTCTCACCCCTGTCTGTCTAGCCCTCCCCTTTAGAATGTAAGCTCTCACGAGCAGGGTACTCTTCCCTCATGTGCTTATCCTTTTCTTACTTTAATAATATTCAACTGCACCAAATCCAGCAGTCTTCTGCCACCTGATACTTATTCCAGTGTCATCTGCTGATGTAGCTATGTTTATTTACCCTGTACTTGTCCTATATTGTCGTCAACTGTAAGTTGCTGTTTTCCTGCTTGATTATTTGTTTATGTACTCTGTAATTGGGAGCTGCGGATCCCTAGTGGCGCCATATAAATAAAGGATAATAATAATCCATTTTCCCGGAGTATCAGATAAAAAGTTTTGTGGACCTACTCAGGAATTAGGAATATAATATATTAACGTGGTCATGGTCACATTTCCGAAGATAGGAATTGTTTTAGATACATGTGAGGAAGTCAACTAGGGGTTAGTGGTTGTGGATGCTTCAGAGACCCGTTTCTTGTTATCTAGATTGTTTATCTAAAGACTCCTGTGGTCACAGTAGACCAGTCAAATATGGTTTATTGCAGCAAAATGACGGCTGTAACATATCCTACCATGGACATAAAAAAAAACCAGTAGCTATAATGAAGCTGATGCAAACTTTGCAGCAAAATAGGCATTAATTGATTTAAAAAATTGGGTATCTCTGCACATATTTGCACATGCATTTCTTAAAATATGTACGCTTCCACATTGGCCGTTATGGGCTTATTCAATAAAAATCATCATCATCAGCGAGCATGTGCATCTGGCCTAAGTCTATGCCTCCTCACGGGGGAATATGTGCATAATTGCCGATCTGAATGAGCCACATGTGTCTTTGATATTTAAGTGGTATTAAATTTATAATACCTTCTGGCGCCAAAGTTTTGGAGACTTTCCCCTTATCCCTATATTTGATTGGTTGTGCATTTATAAAGTAGTTCTGTTTATAGTCAATATGCATTGTGACTGACATATTAAACTCCATTTAGTAATACCCCTTTCACACTGCCAATGCCGGATCCCACCCGGGAATTGGAAACGGGTCCTTCCCGGGTGGGATCTGGCATTGGACACTGCTGCTGGCCTCCCCGACCCGGCAATATGCCGGGCGGGTTGCCATAGCAGCGGGGGGTGGAGCTGGCAGCGGGTGCGGAGGCAAAGGCGGCGCTGGGAGATGAGATCATCTCCGTGCCTCTCTCCCTGTTGTAGTGAACGGGTCCCGGTCTCATAGACCCGGGAGCCCGTTTATGCTGCCATTGACCCAGAATTCAACCCAGGTATAACACTGCTTTATTCCCGGGTTGAATTGCCGGGTCAGGCGACCCGGGATTTCCGACATGGCACTTTCACACCGCACATTGACCCGTGTCGATGCGGCAATATGCCGGGTCGATGCCGGGTTATTTTTGCGGTGTGAAAGGGGTATAATGTGTTCTTAAACCTTTGTGTTCTTAAAGAATTACACCCCTTTCACACTGCCAATACCGCATCCCATCCGGGAATTGGAAACAGGTCCTTCCAAGGTGGGATCCGGCACTGGACACTGCTGCTGGCTTCCCCGACCCGGCAATATGCTGGATGGGTTACCATAGCAGTGGGGGGCGGAGTCGGAAGCGGGGGCGGAGGCAGCGCTGGGAGATGAGATCATCTCCGCGCCGCCTCTCCCTGTTGTAGTGAACGGGAGGCCATTTATGCTGCCATTGACCCGGTATTCAACCTGGGTATAACACTGCTTTAGTCCCGGGTTGAATTGCCGGGTCAGGCGACCCTGGATTTCCGACATGGCGCTTTCACACCGCACACTGACCCATGTCGACCCAGAGAATAATTGCCCATTCACATCAGTCTCTGCCCTAATTCAGCTTACAATCTATATTCCCTATCACATGTACACACAGACACTCTAGGGTTAATTTTGTTGAGAGCCAATTAACCTACCAGTATATTTTGGATTGTGGGAGGAAACTGGAGTACCTGGAGGCATGCTTTTATCCAGGATATGAGGGCTATGAGACAGCCAAGTGAATAATGGTTAAACTGAATCTCTACAAGATTATCAGGGATTTTTTGTTGTTGTTAAATTTTAAGAGCTACAGTCGCTTTTCTAAAAGCCAGTGTATCACAGCTTCAAGCATTCAACATGATTTACACACATCACACTTCTGTCCTCATTCCAAACAGAGCTTTGCACTTAATGGCTAACCCTGCATTTATGACCTTGTGTGTTTGTAGCACAGTCTGAACTTAAACAGAACAACACAGCAGACAGCCATGCAGACTGCTATTAACCTTGAAGACTACATTACAAATAATATGATAATAAGATCATTTTGCAGTGAGGGAATACATAATATGCCAAAACTGTTACTAGTCGTGTAACTATTATTTTTCACAAAACAGCTGGACAGCAGAGTGGACACACATGCAGATTCATTTTGTAAAAACATAGTGAAAGAAGCACGGGAAGCCGTGTCTAGGTCAGTAACACTACCCCAGCTTTCTATCATTATGACACCACAGTAAGCTGAAAGTGAACAAACACATTACCAGCTAGGTGAAGATGGTAATGTCCAGAATGGCTGTCCTGTTCAAGAAATGCTTTTCTGAACATTTACACATATACTGTACCTTTGGTCAGTAGCCTCACCAGAACTTTGTGGTCCCCATAGCAACATTTTGTGGGGGCACCTGTCCCAATGCTCTAGAGAGACATCTCTCCGCAGATGTTGTTATTGTTATGCCCCATAGTAGAGCATTATGTTACATAATCAGGGCCAGCGACAGGGGGGGAGGGGGGGGGGGTCAAAGGGGACATCTGTACCGGGCCCCAAGTATATGCTGCTTAGTGCCCGGTAGGGAAGCCAATCCCGGGCCTTTTTTATCAATCCCAGGTATCAGGATTGAAGAATGGCCAATCCCGGAATTCCTTGGATACCCGGGATTGGCTTTTAACTATGTGGAAGGCCTAAGCTGTTTATATGTCACTATGGTAACAGTGCACTGTAGCTGGATCATCTCTTTTAGTGACGTCAGCGCTTTGCGCGGCGACGGGGCGGGTGAGCAGTCCCAGCCCAGAAGCCGTCACTTTGGTTTGGTGAGCACGCCTATAAAGACATGTTTGTATTTTTCTCTTGTAATGCTGATGACAATATTCTAAATATTGAAACGTTGATCTAATTAAGCCTCCGCTTACTTTTATGACCTTAGAATGCCTGAGTATCGCACCTGTGTATTTGCATATATATATATATATATATATATATATATATAAACAATTTCTTATATAGCACGGCAAACTCTGTTGCACTATATATATATATATATATATATATACACACATACAAACAGAGAACCCAGCACTCACCAAAGTAAACTCACTTATCCTCAACAACTCAATAAATAAATGATGGGGGTTTAGTTGGTGGATTGGCCAATGCACGGAAGCCTGCATACCGATTTTCAAGGTACCCCACCTTCATGCAGGTCCTACACTATCACAGAGTCTTAAAACCTGACTACTTCACTGCTGCATCATCTGCCTGCTAGATGTAATGTGTACCTGCCACAGACTTTATGGCTTTTAAAGGCACACTAGTCACCTATTGCACTGGCTCAAAGATGATTGCTAAAGAACAGCTGAGACAGGTTCAGGATAATAAAGTCCACACAGGGGTGCATGAGAAAGCTAGTGGCCACAGTTAATAAGAGCTAACCATAGATTAACCCCTTCATATACACACAGAGGAAAAACCACAGCACTCACCACACCAGAAGCGGGGCACAGCTATGCACTTACCACTCACAGGGTGGGGTGCATGTAACACTGCACTCTCCACCACAGAAGCGGGGTACACAGCTGTACTTACCACTCACAGGGCAGGGTGCATGTAGCCCATGACCACATCGCTCTAATAAATACAAACAGAGAACCCAGCACTCACCAAAGTAAACTCACTTATCCTCAACAATTCAATAAATAAATGATGGGGTTTAGTTGGTTAGCTCTTATTAACCGTGGCCACTAGCTTTCTCATGCACCCCTGTGTGGACTTTATTATCCTGAACCTGTCTCAGCTGTTCTTTAGCAATCATCTTTGAGCCAGTGCAATAGGTGAATAGTGTGCCTTTAAAAGCCATAAAGTCTGTGGCAGGTACACATTACATCTAGCAGGCAGATGATGCAGCAGTGAAGTAGTCAGGTTTTAAGACTCTGTGATAGTGTAGGACCTGCATGAAGGTGGGGTACCTTGAAAATCGGTATGCAGGCTTCCGTGCATTGGCCAATCCACCAACTAAACCCCCATCATTTATTTATTGAATTGTTGAGGATAAGTGAGTTTACTTTGGTGAGTGCTGGGTTCTCTGTTTGTATTTATTAGAGCGATGTGGTCATGGGCTACATGCACCCCGCCCTGTGAGTGGTAAGTACAGCTGTGTACCCCGCTTCTGTGGTGGAGAGTGCAGTGTTACATGCACCCCACCCTGTGAGTGGTAAGTGCATAGCTGTGCCCCGCTTCTGGTGTGGTGAGTGCTGTGGTGTTTCCTCTGTGTGTATATGAAGGGGTTAATCTATGGTTAGCTCTTATTAACCGTGGCCACTAGCTTTCTCATGCACCCCTGTGTGGACTTTATTATCCTGAACCTGTCTCAGCTGTTCTTTAGCAATCATCTTTGAGCCAGTGCAATAGGTGACTAGTGTGCCTTTAAAAGCCATAGGGGTATATGCAATTCACGGCGAATCGCGGCAATTTTTCGCAGTTTTTAATTCGACTTAATTCGACAGGTGAATTCCGGAAGGTGGCTTCCGGAATTCACCATATTCAATGAAAAACGGATTCGCCAGAATCGCGGGCGAAAATCGGCCGATTTGGCGGATTTTGCAGCGATTTAAAAAAACTGGGAAAAACCCGAAAAAAAAAAATGGCGTGGGGTCCCCCCTCCAAAGCATAACCAGCCTCGGACTCTTCAAGCTGGTCCTGGTTCTAAAAATGCAGGGGAAAAATTGGGCAGGGATCCCCCGTATTTTTAAAACCAGCACCGGGCTCTGCGCCTGGTGCTGGTGCCAAAAATACGGGGGACAAAAAGAGTAGGGGTCCCCCGTATTTTTAACACCAGCATCGGGCTCCACTAGCTGGACAGATAATGCCACAGCCGGGGGTCACTTTTATGCCGTGCCCTGCGGCCGTGGCATTAAATATCCAACTAGTCACCCCTGGCCGGGGTACCCTGGGGGAGTGGGGACCCCTACAATCAAGGGGTCCCCCCCCCAGCCACCCAAGGGCCAGGGGTGAAGCCCGAGGCTGTCCCCCCCCATCCAATGGGCTGCGGATGGGGGGGCCGATAGCCTTTTGTTATAATAAAAAGATATTGTTTTTTCCAGTAGTACTACAAGTCCCAGCAAGCCTCCCCCGCAAGCTGGTACTTGGAGAACCACAAGTACCAGCATGCGGGAGAAAAACGGGCCCGCTGGTACCTGTAGTACTACTGGAAAAAAAATACCCCCTACGCTTTTTGTCCCCCGTATTTTTGGCACCAGCACCAGGCGCAGAGCCCGGTGCTGGTTTTAAAAATACGGGGGATCCCCTGTCAATTTTTTCCCCGCATTTTTAGAACCAGGACCAGCTCGAAGAGCCCGAGGCTGGTTATGCTTTGGAGGGGGGACCCCACGCCATTTTTTTTTAGGATTTTACCGTTCCAGCAATAAAAAAATAAATAAAAAAATAATATTTTAAAAAATATATAAATAATATTTGTGCCTCCAAAAAAAAAAAAAAGTACCTAATCCCTTCTAATATAAATAGATATGCTATTCCCCCCCAAAAAAACACAAAAAAAAACATGTTTACATTTTTTTTATTTGTTTTCACCCTCCAAAGTGTGGCGGATTGAAAATGACGAATTTGCTGTCTAAAAGCACTGCTGTCGAATTTCCAAACTTGAATTGAATATGCTTTGGTCGAATTGCAGCACTTGTATCATTGCAGAAAAGTCGAATTTGCAAAAATTCGAATTTCAAAAAGTCGAATTTTGAAAGTCCGTTTTTTGGTCGGAAAGCACTGAATTGCATAGGCGAATTTTTTTTTTGGTCGAAAATGACCCGAAATTCGACAATTTCGTGAATTCGACCGCAATTGCATATACCCCATAAAGTCTGTGGCAGGTACACATTACATCTAGCAGGCAGATGATGCAGCAGTGAAGTAGTCAGGTTTTAAGACTCTGTGATAGTGTAGGACCTGCATGAAGGTGGGGTACCTTGAAAATCGGTATGCAGGCTTCCGTGCATTGGCCAATCCACCAACTAAACCCCCATCATTTATTTATTGAATTGTTGAGGATAAGCGAGTTTACTTTGGTGAGTGCTGGGTTCTCTGTTTGTATTTATTAGAGCGATGTGGTCATGGGCTACATGCACCCCGCCCTGTGAGTGGTAAGTACAGCTGTGTACCCCGCTTCTGTGGTGGAGAGTGCAGTGTTACATGCACCCCACCCTGTGAGTGGTAAGTGCATAGCTGTGCCCCGCTTCTGGTGTGGTGAGTGCTGTGGTTTTTCCTCTGTGTGTGTGTGTGTGTGTGTATATATATATATATATATAATAATCTGAGGGGGCCCCACAGCTATCACAGTATGGGGCCCCAAGATTTCTGTTGCCAGCTCTGCACATACTGCAATACAGTACCCCAATTCACATTATGACATACAGTTTCCCCAGTTCATGTACTGTAGTATTATAATGTCCTCCAGTTCATTTTATTTCACATTACACTGAGCAGGTCCAGAGTCATACCTACTGTAGATATATTGTAGGCCCCAAATCAAAAGTTTGTAAGGGCCCCTATGGGCCACCCAATGGTGAAAATGTATATAACACATGTAACTGTGACACGAAAGGTGGCCCATCTCATGAATGGGCCCCTTAGCAGCTGTGCTCCCTGCACCTATGGTAGCTACGCCCTTGTATATAACAATTGTAACTGTGACAGGGAAGGTGGGTCCTTCTCATCTCTGAGCCCCTTAGCAGATGCGCTCCCTGCGCCTATGGTAGCTACGCCCTTGTACAGTATATAACACATGTAACTGACAGGGAAGGTGGGCCCCATCTCAGCTCTGAGCCCCTTAGCAGCTGTGCTCCCTGCGCCTATGGTAGCTACGCCCTTGTATATAACAAATGTAACTGTGACAGGGAAGGTGGGTCCTTCTCATCTCTGAGCCCCTTAGCAGATGCGCTCCCTGCGCCTATGGTAGCTACGCCCTTGTACAGTATATAACACATGTAACTGTGACAGGGAAGGTGGGCTCCTCTCAGCTCTGAGCCCCTTAGCAGATGCGCTCCCTGCGCCTATGGTAGCTACGCCCTTGTATATAACAAATGTAACTGTGACAGGGAAGGTGGGTCCTTCTCATCTCTGAGCCCCTTAGCAGATGCGCCTATGGTAGCTACACCCTTGTATATAACAAATGTAACTGTGACAGGGAAGGTGGGTCCTTCTCATCTCTGAGCCCCTTAGCAGATGCGCTCCCTGCGCCTATGGTAGCTACGCCCTTGTACAGTATATAACACATGTAACTGTGACAGGGAAGGTGGGCTCCTCTCAGCTCTGAGCCCCTTAGCAGATGCGCTCCCTGCGCCTATGGTAGCTACGCCCTTGTATATAACAAATGTAACTGTGACAGGGAAGGTGGGTCCTTCTCATCTCTGAGCCCCTTAGCAGATGCGCCTATGGTAGCTACGCCCTTGTACAGTATATAACACATGTAACTGACAGGGAAGGTGGGCCCCTGAGCAGCTGCACTCCCTGCACCTATGGTAGCTACGCCCTTGTACAGTATATAACACATGTAATGTGACAGGGAAGGTGGGCCACTCTCATCTCTGGGACCATTAGCAGCTGTGCTCCCTGCACCTATGGTAGCTACAGTACGCCCTTGCTCAGGAAGTCACACAGGAATTATGTGGCTGTGCACATATTTGGTAATTACAAGAGGAAACCTTTCTTCTTTTTTCCTGCACCACTATGGATTGCAAGCAAAAACTATTAAGGTTATCTCACCCAGAACTGCATAAAAATCGTGCTGCTAATGACATCTTCCCATAATACTTGAGGGGAGAATTCAACTCAATGCCATGTGCATCTGTATACCACCACTACGTCTTGCTGCATGCATTACTGACTATTACAGTACACAAACTTTGCAAATTTTCCTGCACACATCGCTTGGGATGCGAGGGAAAATCAGCAAAGATACTGGTTGTGAAGTCCCTTTGCCCGACCATTGCACTAAATTGGATTCCCCCATATTTTTTAAAAGACAACAGGACTTGGTGGCATGCTTTCGTGATCATTTGAGAATAGCTGTGCTTTTTGGTTTTTCTTTTTCTTTTCTGGATCAACAACTGCAGACTTAGGGTGAGATTCAAATAAGCATAAGATTAAGGCCCAATGGGCACGTTTGTAAGCCCCCCCCCTTTCGGGCACACGCGCACCAGGTCCTGATTTGCGCTGGGTGGCACCAACCCTAGTGACACCACCATATAAACATGTCACACATATGTCAAAGACAACCAAGGGGGTCATTCTGACCTGATCACTCGCTGCAGTTCATCGCAGCGCAGTGATCAGGTCAGGACTGCGCATGTGCCGGCGCCGCAGTGATTGACAGGCAGAGGCGGTCGCTGGGCAGGAGGCGGCATTTGGTCGCCATTTTGTGGGCGTGGTCCGGCCAACGCAGGCATGGCCGGGCCACAGCGGGGGGCGGGCCACAGCGGCTGCGTGATGTCACATGCTGCCGCTGCGAGCCGGGCGAGTAGCTCCCGGCCAGCATGTAAAAGAGCTACTCCGAGAGCTACTCCTGAAGTGTAAAAGCATCACCGCTGGGCGATGCTTTTGTACTTCAGCGACGGGGCAGGGACTGACATGGGGGCGGACTAGTCCTGTGCAGGGTGTCCCCCCGCATGTCAGTGTGGATGATCGTAGCTGTGCTAAATTTAGCACAGCTACGATCAACTCGGAATCACCCCCCAAGTGAAGTAGGCACTCTGGTGGCTTATGGACGCAATCTGCGGTTCTGTACATGATGTGATTGCGCAGAGCCCTGCAGCTTCCACACCTGGCAAGGTGATCCATCAAGTTATACTGTAGCAGTCCGCTAAAACTGTGCTGCCTGATAACTGTCATTCTAAATACGGAATCAGAGATATACTGTTGATGGGCAAACTTTAGCATTAGTGTACGGACACGTTTTTACTAACTGTAAATACCATTTTAGCCTCTTTACATTCTATATGTACTGTATGTATTTCAAGTAGTATAAAAATAAGAATTTACTTACCGATAATTCTATTTCTCGGAGTCCGTAGTGGATGCTGGGGTTCCTGAAAGGACCATGGGGGATAGCGGCTCCGCAGGAGACAGGGCACAAAAAGTAAAGCTTTTCCAGATCAGGTGGTGTGCACTGGCTCCTCCCCCTATGACCCTCCTCCAGACTCCAGTTAGGTACTGTGCCCGGACGAGCGTACACAATAAGGGAGGATTTTGAATCCCGGGTAAGACTCATACCAGCCACACCAATCACACCGTACAACTTGTGATCTAAACCCAGTTAACAGTATGATAACAGAGGAGCCTCTGAAAGATGGCTCCCTAAACAATAACCCGAATTAGTTAACAATAACTATGTACAAGTATTGCAGATAATCCGCACTTGGGATGGGCGCCCAGCATCCACTACGGACTCCGAGAAATAGAATTATCGGTAAGTAAATTCTTATTTTCTCTATCGTCCTAGTGGATGCTGGGGTTCCTGAAAGGACCATGGGGATTATACCAAAGCTCCCAAACGGGCGGGAGAGTGCGGATGACTCTGCAGCACCGAATGAGAGAACTCCAGGTCCTCCTTTGCCAGGGTATCAAATTTGTAGAATTTTACAAACGTGTTCTCCCCTGACCACGTAGCTGCTCGGCAGAGTTGTAATGCCGAGACCCCTCGGGCAGCCGCCCAAGATGAGCCCACCTTCCTTGTGGAAAGGGCCTTAACAGATTTAGGCTGTGGCAGGCCTGCCACAGAATGTGCAAGTTGAATTGTGTTACAAATCCAACGAGCAATCGACTGCTTAGAAGCAGGCGCACCCAACTTGTTGGGTGCATACAGTATAAACAGCGAGTCAGATTTTCTGACTCCAGCCGTCCTTGAAATGTATATTTTTAAAGCTCTGACAACGTCCAACAACTTGGAGTCCTCCAAGTCGCTTGTAGCTGCAGGCAATACAATAGGCTGGTTCAGGTGAAACGCTGATACCACCTTAGGGAGAAAATGCGGACGCGTCCGCAGCTCTGCCCTATCCGAATGGAAAATTAAATAAGGGCTTTTATAAGATAAAGCCGCCAGTTCAGATACTCTCCTGGCGGACGCCAGGGCCAGTAACATAGTCACTTTCCATGTGAGATATTTCAAATCCACATTTTTTAGTGGTTCAAACCAATGGGATTTGAGGAAATCTAAAACTACATTTAGATCCCACGGTGCCACCGGAGGCACCACAGGAGGCTGTATATGCAGTACTCCTTTGACAAAAGTCTGGACCTCAGGAACTGAGGCCAATTCTTTTTGGAAGAATATTGACAGGGCCGAAATTTGAACCTTAATAGATCCCAATTTGAGACCCATAGACAATCCTGATTGCAGGAAATGTAGGAAACGACCCAGTTGAAATTCCTCCGATCCTCGCACCACGCAACATATTTCCGCCAAATGCGGTGATAATGCTTCGCGGTGACTTCCTTTCTTGCCTTAATCAAGGTAGGAATGACTTCTTCTGGAATGCCTTTTCCTTTTAGGATCTGGCGTTCAACCGCCATGTCGTCAAACGCAGCCGCGGTAAGTCTTGGAATAGACACGGTCCCTGCTGAAGCAGGTCCTGTCTTAGAGGTAGAGGCCACGGATCTCTTGAAGTTCCGGGTACCAAGACCTTCTTGGCCAATCCGGAGCCACTAGTATCGTTCTTACTCCGCTTTGCCGTATGATTCTCAATACCTTTGGTATGAGAGGCAGAGGAGGAAACACATACACCGACTGGTACACCCAAGGTGTTACCAGCGCGTCCACAGCTATTGCCTGCGGATCTCTTGACCTGGCGCAATACCTGTTTTTTTGTTGAGGCGAGACGCCATCATGTCCACCATTGGTCTTTCCCAACGGTTTATTAGCATGTGGAAAACTTCTGGATGAAGTCCCCACTCTCCCGGGTGAAGATCGTGTCTGCTGAGGAAGTCTGCTTCCCAGTTGTCCACTCCCGGGATGAACACTGCTGACAGTGCTATCACGTGATTCTCCGCCCAGCGAAGGATCCTGGCAGCTTCTGCCATTGCACTCCTGCTTCTTGTGCCGCCCTGTCTGTTTACATGGGCGACTGCCGTGATGTTGTCCGACTGGATCAACACCGGTCTTCCTTGAAGCAGAGGTTCCGCCTGGCTTAGAGCATTGTAGATTGCTCTTAGTTCCAGAATGTTTATGTGAAGAGACTTTTCCAGGCTCGACCACACTCCCTGGAAGTTTCTTCCTTGTGTGACTGCTCCCCAGCCTCTCAGGCTGGCGTCCGTGGTCACCAGGATCCAATCCTGTATGCCGAATCTGCGGCCCTCCAATAGATGAGCCCTCTGCAACCACCACAGAAGAGATACCCTTGTCCTTGGAGACAGGGTTATCCGCAGGTGCATCTGAAGATGCGTGCATTGATGTACAGACACCTTTCCTGGTTTTAGGAGATTCCTGACCAGGTCGGATAACTCCTTGGCTTTTTCCTCGGGAAGAAAAACCTTTTTCTGAACCGTGTCCAGAATCATCCCTAGGAACAGCAGACGAGTTGTCGGCATTAATTGGGATTTTGGAATATTCAGAATCCATCCGTGCTGCTTTAGCACCTCTTGAGATATTGCTAATCCCATCTCTAGCTGTTCTCTGGACCTTGCCCTTATTAGGAGATCGTCCAAGTATGGGATAATTAATACGCCTTTTCTTCGAAGAAGAATCATCATCTCGGCCATTACCTTTGTAAAGACCCGAGGTGCCGTGGACAAACCAAACGGCAGCGTCTGAAACTGATAGTGACAGTTTTGTACAACGAACCTGAGGTACCCCTGGTGTGAGGGGTAAATTGGAACGTGGAGATACGCATCCTTGATGTCCAAGGATACCATAAAGTCCCCTTCTTCCAGGTTCGCTATCACTGCTCTGAGTGACTCCATCTTGAACTTGAACTTCTTTATGTACAGGTTCAAGGACTTCAGATTTAGAATAGGCCTTACCGAGCCATCCGGCTTCGGTACCACAAATAGAGTGGAATAATACCCCTTCCCTTGTTGTAGAAGAGGTACCTTGACTATCACCTGCTGAGAGTACAGCTTGTGAATGGCTTCCAAAACCGTCTCCCTTTCGGAAGGGGACGTTGGTAAAGCAGACTTCAGGAAACGGCGAGGTGGATCTGTCTCTAATTCCAACCTGTACCCCTGAGATATTATCTGCAGGATCCAGGGATCTACCTGCGAGTGAGCCCACTGCGCGCTGTAATTTTTGAGACGACCTCCCACCGTCCCCGAGTCCGCTTGAGAAGCCCCAGCGTCATGCTGAGGCTTTTGTAGAAGCCGGGGAGGGCTTCTGTTCCTGGGAAGGAGCTGCCTGTTGCTGTTTCTTCCCTCGACCTCTGCCTCGTGGCAGATATGAATAGCCCTTTGCTCTCTTATTTTTAAAGGAACGAAAGGGCTGCGGTTGAAAAGTCGGTGCCTTTTTCTGTTGGGGAGTGACTTGAGGTAGAAAGGTGGATTTCCCGGCTGTAGCCGTGGCCACCAAATCTGATAGACCGACTCCAAATAACTCCTCCCCTTTATACGGCAAAACTTCCATATGCCGTTTTGAATCCGCATCGCCTGTCCACTGTCGCGTCCATAAAGCTCTTCTGGCCGAAATGGACATAGCACTTACCCGTGATGCCAGTGTGCAGATATCCCTCTGTGCATCACGCATATAAAGAAATGCATCCTTTATTTGTTCTAACAACAGTAAAATATTGTCCCTGTCCAGGGTATCAATATTTTCAATCAGGGACTCTGACCAAACTACCCCAGCACTGCACATCCAGGCAGTCGCTATAGCTGGTCGTAGTATAACACCTGCATGTGTGTATATACTTTTTTGGATATTTTCCATCCTCCTATCTGATGGATCTTTAAGTGCGGCCGTCTCAGGAGAAGGTAACGCCACTTGTTTTGATAAGCGTGTTAGCGCCTTGTCCACCCTAGGAGGTGTTTCCCAGCGCTCCCTAACCTCTGGCGGGAAAGGGTATAATGCCAATAATTTCTTTGAAATTATCAGCTTTTTATCAGGGGCAACCCACGCTTCATCACACACGTCATTTAATTCTTCTGATTCAGGAAAAACTATAGGTAGTTTTTTCACACCCCACATAATACCCTGTTTAGTGGTACCTGTAGTATCAGCTAAATGTAACGCCTCCTTCATTGCCAAAATCATATAACGTGTGGCCCTACTGGAAAATACGGTTGATTCGTCACCGTCACCACTGGAATCAGTGCCTGTGTCTGGGTCTGTGTCGACCGACTGAGGCAAAGGGCGTTTTACAGCCCCTGACGGTGTTTGAGGCGCCTGGACAGGCACTAATTGATTGTCCGGCCGCCTCATGTCGTCAAACGACTGCTTTAGCGTGTTGACACTATCCCGTAATTCCATAAATAAAGGTATCCATTCTGGTGTCGACCCCCTAGGAGGTGACATCCCCATATTTGGCAATTGCTCCGCCTCCACACCAATATCGTCCTCATACATGTCGACACACACGTACCGACACACAGCAGACACACAGGGAATGCTCTAAACGAAGACAGGACCCACTAGCCCTTTGGGGAGACAGAGGGAGAGTCTGCCAGCACACACCAAAAAGCGCTATATATGACAGGGATAGCCTTATAATAAGTGCTCCCTTATAGCTGCTTTATATATATCAAGATATTGCCATTAAATTTGCCCCCCCTCTCTGTTTTACCCTGTTTCTGTAGTGCAGTGCAGGGGAGAGACCTGGGAGCCGTCCTGACCAGCGGAGCTGTGAGAGGAAATGGCGCCGTCTCCCGCTATTTTGTGAATACAGGCAGGGGTTAAATATCTCCATATAGCCTCTGGGGGCTATATGTGAGGTATTTTTAGCCTTTATATAGGTTTACATTTGCCTCCCAGGGCGCCCCCCCCCAGCGCCCTGCACCCTCAGTGACTGCGTGTGAAGTGTGCTGAGAGGAAAATGGCGCACAGCTGCAGTGCTGTGCGCTACCTTTAGAAGACTGCAGGAGTCTTCAGCCGCCGATTCTGGACCTCTTCTTACTTCAGCATCTGCAAGGGGGCCGGCGGCGCGGCTCCGGTGACCATCCAGGCTGTACCTGTGATCGTCCCTCTGGAGCTGATGTCCAGTAGCCAAGAAGCCAATCCATCCTGCACGCAGGTGAGTTCACTTCTTCTCCCCTCTGTCCCTCGTTGCAGTGATCCTGTTGCCAGCAGGAATCACTGTAAAATAAAAAACCTAAGCTAAACTTTCTCTAAGCAGCTCTTTATGAGAGCCACCTAGAATTGCACCCTTCTCGGCCGGGCACAAAAATCTAACTGGAGTCTGGAGGAGGGTCATAGGGGGAGGAGCCAGTGCACACCACCTGATCTGGAAAAGCTTTACTTTTTGTGCCCTGTCTCCTGCGGAGCCGCTATCCCCCATGGTCCTTTCAGGAACCCCAGCATCCACTAGGACGATAGAGAAACAAAAGTAATGCACAATACCATACATATAGTAGGTTACCATTAAGCTATCCACAATCCATTATGTAACTGAACCAAAAATCTGAAGTCCATTATGAATTGCATTTGATGTTACAATGGGGGTAATTCAGACCTGATCGCGGGGCTGCTAACTTTGCTGTTCTGCGTTCAGATAGTTGACGCCCAAGGAGGAGTGCAAATTCGCTGTGCAAGTGTGCAATCGCATGTGTATTCTGAGCTGCAAAAATTCAGTGTGTGCAGTCTCTACGCAGCCCGAGACTTACAGTGCGATGAGAAAAGGCTGATCGTGACCGGAGCGGACGTCACACACCCTCCCTGAAAATTCTTGGGAACGCCTACGTTTTTCCGGACACTCCCAGTAAACGCTCAGTTACCACCCACAAACGGCCTCTTCCTGTCAATCACCTTGCGAACGCCCGCGCAAATGAAATTTTCACACCATTCTGTCGCTGACTGGCAAAGCCTGTTGTTTGCAGACGCCCGTACGCATTGCGGTGCATACGGATGCGCAGTCTATTGCTGATCGCCCACTGTGGGTAAATGCACAGTAGCGATCAGGTCTGAATCACCTCCAATGTAAGGGAGGGAACACTGTTCCAGTTTGCATCTGATTTGTTTGTGATTCGACAACTGTCAAACGCACATTCATTTACAATAAATGAAAAAAGTGCACAATTGCTTTAACTGACACTTTTAATGTTGCATGTAAGATTTGGCAACTTTATTAAGGCTAAAGCTGGGTACACACCTTTAAGATCACTCGGCTGATTGGGTAAAAGCTCCCGATCAGCAGAGTACTGTGTCACCAGCTTGACCCCCCTGTGAGTCCTGTACACACTGTGCTAAAAGTAACTTAGCGTGTACGAGCTGCTATGGGATCTGGAGGTTGGGCCGACAAATATTAAACAGCAAATGAGATGTGACCTCCCGATCCCGACCGTTGCAGGAGCGTTATAAGCCATTTATCAGCTAATTGACCTGCATACACAATTATACAATTGGGATTGGCTGATCGTGCTATGGATCAGATAGGAGTGTACCCAACATAAAGAATAGCAGGATGAAAAAAAACAACAACAGCATTTTTAAATTTGATCCTGGGATTGAATTCCTTTTTTTTTTTAAAACATTGTATCTGTCCGCTCTATTACCGGTATAGAAACCCCTTTGAATTATTGTAATCTACATGCAATTTAGGCTCAAGCTTATTTTCTAAACATCAAACTAGTGAGGCCAAAAGCTGGAAGGAGACATTGGTTCACTCATATGTTGCCCCAGCAGACATTTTGTTCTAAAGTAAACTATGAATTAAAGTCTTATCCCTCCAACCTAATGTTCTACTTTGACTGCAGAGCATGACAGAGCCTGATGTTTGCGAATTTAGGTTAGCACTAGCCATTGGCAGTTAACACAATCTGGATTTTTATGCTGGAGACAGAACAGAACAGTAAGGTGAGATCATTAAGAACATATGCCATTATGAGGGAATCCGGTAGGGATCACAGCTGGCGAAATACCGACGCCGGAATCCCGACCCTACTCGTAATGCCGACACCAGCATCCCAAATAGGGTCTCAAGATCCCGAACGAGCATGTGCTGGGACACAGGACAGGTAAGCCGAGGGGGTGGGGGCTAGGTTTAGGCTGCGGGGGAAGGGTTAGGGTTACGCTGTGGGAAGGCGGGGTTAGGTTTAGACACCCCCGGGGAGGGTTAGGTTTAGACAGGGGGGAGGGTGGTTATGTTTAGGCACCCCCGGGGAGGGCTAGAATTAGGCTGCGGGAAGGGGAGGGTTAGGGTTAGGCTGCTGCAAGGGAGGGTTAGGGGGGCATTGGGGGAAGGTAAGTATGCTTACCTTTTCACTGTCGGGATTCTCAATAGCGGGATGGCATCTCACCCGTCGACATTTCAATCCCAATCCATTATGAGACATGCATGCTAAGAGAGATTTACTGCTCTAACCCTAAAATTACATTTTTTTGGAGCGCCCCTACAAACTCTCTCACTGCATCTTCAATATGTTAAATCTGCCAAACTATAAATGATGTAATCACTTAACAGAGGATGCTGACGGAAAAACAAAGACGATTCTTACCATGCTGCACAACAGGTTCCTTTATAGGTTCTCCAGCAACTAAAACAAAGTGGGACAATTCATCGTCCTGCAATATAATGGCATAATTTAATTAGTTACAGCCCACCGCATTTTTGGTATCTTGATGCCCACTAATGCCATACACTATATTTGTGATTTATACAATCCAAGACTGTTTTTACTAGGGGACGCAGCCCCCCACAGCCCTAAAAAAACAATAAAATGTTACCCAAGTAATACTGTTCAGTACATTATGCAAAATCTGGCCAGACAACTCCAATGATTATTGGTCATTGCTCATCTCTTGCAGCATGAGAAAACCAATATACTAGAAATGAACAGATAGTACTAGTAGGCCCTACACATTAGGCGATTTCACTGAATGATATGAACGAGAGCTCGTTCATATCGTTCAGTGTGTAGGCACCAACGATGAACGATGCGGGGCCCCACGCTCGTTCATCGTTGGTGCCGGGTCGCTTATGAATGCAAGCCAATATGGACAATCTTGTCCATATTAGCTTGCACTGCTATGAAGCCGGGTGACGGGGGGAGTGAAGAAACTTCACTCCCCCCGTCACCTACCCCCGCCGCCCGGGTCACCTGTCGGCCTTATCCGCCATCGGGCAGCTCGGCAGCGGATCGCAGAGTGTGTAGGGCCCTTAAGAGTGTTGCTGGCTCGAACCTATTTAGGTTACATTTCAGTGAGTCACATTTTAAATCTACTAAAAATAAATACATTTAAAAAAAATGACAATTCAGCTAAATAAACAATTAAATCTTACAAAAACAACAACTGCAATTATTTTTGGGAAAAAATACACATTCTAGTCAGGCCTGGCTGAAATTTTTTTTTTTTATTTGTTCTTGAGATGTACGGGTAATGGATTTATGCACCATATATGATTTGTGTTCCCATACACATAACTTGATTTTTGGCAACCAAAATGAGGGCTTGCTGATTAGTGGGTGTTGCATGTTTACAGAGATGGGACTTATCAGATTGTTTTCTGAAATATAGATAATCATATTAAACATCTAGATTTCCAAACATTGTGTGCTCAGTAATCAGGCCTCAACAACTCCCATGACATTACTGCGATGAGAACGCTCCACACTGTAATTTGTAAATTAATTAGTTAAATTCCTGGCAGTAAATGGACAGTTAATTAGAGTTTAGTTTTCTATTGTAACAGATACAATTGCTCTGAACCAGAACGTCCCCTTCTAAACTGTATGAAGTTATTTGTTGCAGAGAAAATTAAACCAACATGCTATAAGCTATTTCTGTGTGGTTAAATATCTGCAATGCAAATACCCCACTAATGAGATTCAAATATGATTTTATGACTGGATGGAACTAGAAAATAAGAGATAAACTCCTAAACTACAACATGTGACGTAACAAGCACTACATGTGCCTGTTTTACTGAATTCTATAAACAAGGAGAAAACAGCAAAGATCAAGCTAGCATTTCAAGTGACGTGTATTACAGTAGGTTATTGTTTGTGGGTTATGCCAAGATGTTGGAGCAAAATGGACATAAAAACATAGGGGTATATGCAATTGCATAATTGTTTTTAAATTCGACAGTCAGACACCCTCCCGCCGGG
Organism: Pseudophryne corroboree; assembly: GCF_028390025.1. NCBI lineage: Eukaryota > Metazoa > Chordata > Amphibia > Anura > Myobatrachidae > Pseudophryne > Pseudophryne corroboree. The sequence goes on from NC_086445.1 coordinate 849,058,606, forward strand.
ACCCGAATTTCGACATATTCAGTAAAAAACGGATTCGACAGTCCCGCTGTCGAAAAACGGACCAATTGACGATAGTGTGTGTCCTGGATTCGACTTCATGGATGGCACAAAAGTGTTTAAAAAAATCAAGAAAAAAAATGCGTGGGGTACCCCCTCCTAAGCATAACCAGCCTCTGGCTCTTTGAGCCGGTCCTGGTTGTAAAAATACGGGGGGGAAAATGACAGGGGATCCCCCGTATTTTCACAACCAGCACCGGGCTCTGCGTCCGGTCCTGGTGCCAAAAATATGGGGGACAAAAAACGTAGGGGTCCCCCGTATTTTTAACACCAGCACCGGGCTCCACTAGTCAGAGAGATAATGCCACAGCTGGGGGACACTTTTATATCGGTCCCTGTGGCCGTGGCATTAAATCACTAACTAGTCAACCCTGGCCGGGGTACCCTGGAGGAGTGGGGACCCCTTAAATCAAGGGGTCCCCCCCTCCAGCCACCCAAGGGCCATGGGTGAAGCCCGAGGCTGTGGATGGGGGATCCAAGGGCTGCGGATGGGAGGCTGATAGCCAAGTGACAAAAATAAAATAAGAATTTACTTACCGATAATTCTATTTCTCGGAGTCCGTAGTGGATGCTGGGGTTCCTGAAAGGACCATGGGGAATAGCGGCTCCGCAGGAGACAGGGCACAAAAAGTAAAGCTTTAGGATCAGGTGGTGTGCACTGGCTCCTCCCCCTATGACCCTCCTCCAAGCCTCAGTTAGGATACTGTGCCCGGACGAGCGTACACAATAAGGAAGGATTTTGAATCCCGGGTAAGACTCATACCAGCCACACCAATCACACTGTACAACCTGTGATCTGAACCCAGTTAACAGTATGATAACAGCGGAGCCTCTGAAAAGATGGCTCACAACAATAATAACCCGATTTTTGTAACTATGTACAAGTATTGCAGATAATCCGCACTTGGGATGGGCGCCCAGCATCCACTACGGACTCCGAGAAATAGAATTATCGGTAAGTAAATTCTTATTTTCTCTATCGTCCTAGTGGATGCTGGGGTTCCTGAAAGGACCATGGGGATAATACCAAAGCTCCCAAACGGGCGGGAGAGTGCGGATGACTCTGCAGCACCGAATGAGAGAACTCCAGGTCCTCCTTAGCCAGGGTATCAAATTTGTAGGATTTTACCAACGTGTTTGCCCCTGACTAAATAGCCGCTCGGCAAAGTTGTAAAGCCGAGACCCCTCGGGCAGCCGCCCAAGATAAGCCCACCTTCCTTGTGGAATGGGCATTTACATATTTTGGCTGTGGCAGGCCTGCCACAGAATGTGCAAGCTGAATTGTATTACACATCCAACTAGCAATAGTCTGCTTAGAAGCAAGAGCACCCAGTTTGTTGGGTGCATACAGGATAACAGCAAGTCAGTTTTCCTGACTCCAGCCGTCCTGGAACCTATATTTACAGGGCCCTGACAACATCTAGCAACCTGGAGTCCTCCAAGTCCCTAGTAGGCGCAAGGCACCAAAATAAGCTGGTTCAGGCGAAACACTGACACCACCTTAGGGAGAGAACTGGGGACGAGTCCGCAGCTCTGCCCTGTCCAAATGGACAACCAGATATGGGCTTTTTTGAGAAAAAAACCACCAATTTGACACTCGCCTGGTCCAGGCCAGGGCCAAGAGCATGGTCACTTTTCATGTGAGATGCTTCAAATCCACAGATTTGACTGGTTTTAAACCAATGTGATTTGAGGAATCCCAGAACTACGTTGAGATCCCACAGTGCCACTGGAGGCACAAAAGGGGGTTGTATATGCAATACTCCCTTGACAAACTTCTGGACTTCAGGAACTGAAGCCACTTCTTTCTGGAAGAAAATCGACAGGGCCGAAATTTGAACCTTAATGGACCCCAATTTGAGGCCCATAGACACTCCTGTTTGCAGGAAATGCAGGAATCGACCGAGTTGAAATTTCTTCGTGGGGCCTTTCTGGCCTCACACCACGCAACATATTTTTGCCACATGTGGTGATAATGTTGTGCGGTCACCTCCTTTCTGGCTTTGACCAGGGTAGGAATGACCTCTTCCGGAATGCCTTTTTCCCTTAGGATCCGGCGTTCCACCGCCATGCCGTCAAACGCAGCCGCGGTAAGTCTTGGAACAGACATGGTACTTGCTGAAACAAGTCCCTTCTTAGCGGCAGAGGCCATAAGTCCTCTGTGAGCATCTCTTGAAGTTCCGGGTACCAAGTCCTTCTTGGCCAATCCGGAGCCATGAGTATAGTTCTTACTCCTCTACGTCTTATAAGTCTCAGTACCTTAGGTATGAGAAGCAGAGGATGGAACACATACACCGACTGGTACATCCATGGTGTTACCAGAACGTCCACAGCTATTGCCTGAGGGTCTCTTAACCTGGCGCAATACCTGTCCCGTTTTTTGTTCAGACGGGACGCCATCATGTCCACCTTTGGTATTTCCCAACGGTTTACAATCATGTGGAAAACTTCCCGATGAAGTTTCCACTCTGCCGGGTGGAGGTCGTGCCTGCTGAGGAAGTCTGCTTCCCAGTTTCCATTCCCGGAATGAAACACTGCTGACAGTGCTATCACATGATTTTCCGCCCAGCGAAAAGTCCTTGCAGTTTTTGCCATTGCCCTCCTGCTTCTTGTGCCGCCCTGTCTATTTACGTGGGCGACTGCCGTGATGTTTTTCCCACTGGATCAATACCGGCTGACCTTGAAGCAGAGGTCTTGCTAAGCTTAGAGTATTATAAATTTACCCTTAGCTCCAGTATATTTATGTGGAGAAAAGTCTCCAGACTTGATCACACTCCCTGGAAATTTTTTCCTTGTGTGACTGCTCCCCAGCCTCTCGGGCTGGCCTCCGTGGTCACCAGCATCCAATCCTGAATGCCGAATCTGCGGCCCTCTAGAAGATGAGCACTCTGTAACCACCACAGGAGAGACACCCTTGTCCTTGGATATAGGGTTATCCGCTGATGCATCTGAAGATGCGATCCGGACCATTTGTCCAGCAGATCCCACTGAAAAATTCTTGCGTGAAATCTGCCGAATGGAATTGCTTCGTAGGAAGTCACCATCTTTACCAGGACCCTTGTGCAATGATGCACTGATTTTAGGAGGTTCCTGACTAGCTCGGATAACTCCCTGGCTTTCTCTTCCGGGAGAAACACCTTTTTCTGGACTGTGTCCAGAATCATCCCTAGGCACAGCAGACTTGTCGTCGGGATCAGCTGCGATTTTGGAATATTTAGAATCCACCCGTGCTGTTGTAGCAGTATCCGAGATAGTGCTACTCCGACCTCCAACTGTTCCCTGGACTTTGCCCTTATCAGGAGATCGTCCAAGTAAGGGATAATTAAGACGCCTTTTCTTCGAAGAAGAATCATCATTTCGGCCATTACCTTGGTAAAGACCCGGGGTGCCGTGGACAATCCAAACGGCAGCGTCTGAAACTGATAGTGACAGTTCTGTACCACGAACCTGAGGTACCCTTAGTGAGAAGGGCAAATTTTGGACATGGAGGTAAGCATCCCTGATGTCTCGGGACACTATATAGTCCCCTTCTTCCTGGTTCGTTATCACTGCTCTGAGTGACTCCATCTTGATTTGAACCTTTGTAAGTGTTCAAATTTTTTTAGATTTAGAATAGGTCTCACCTAGCCTTCTGGCTTCAGTACCACAATATAATGTGGAATAATACCCCTTTTCTTGTTGTAGGAGGGGTAATTTGATTATCACCTGCTGGGAATACAGCTTGTGAATTGTTTCCCATACTGCCTCCTTGTCGGAGGGAGACCTTGGTAAACCAGACTTCAGGAGCCTGCGAAGGGGAAACGTCTCGACATTCCAATCTGTACCCCTGGGATACTACATGTAGGATCCAGGGGTCCTGTACGGTCTCAGCGTCATGCTGAGAGCTTGGCAGAAGCGGTGGAACGCTTCTGTTCCTGGGAATGGGCTGCCTGCTGCAGTCTTCTTCCCTTTCCTCTATCCCTGGGCAGATATGACTCTTATAGGGACGAAAGGACTGAGGCTGAAAAGACGGTGTCTTTTTCTGCAGAGATGTGACTTAGGGTAAAAACGGTGGATTTTCCAGCAGTTGCCGTGGCCACCAGGTCCGATGGACCGACCCCAAATAACTCCTCTTCCTTTATACGGCAATACACCTTTGTGCCGTTTGGAATCTGCATCACCTGACCACTGTCGTGTCCATAAACATCTTCTGGCAGATATGGACATCGCACTTACTCTTGATGCCAGAGTGCAAATATCCCTCTGTGCATCTCGCATATATAGAAAATGCATCCTTTAAATGCTCTATAGTCAATAAAATACTGTCCCTGTCAAGGGTATCAATATTTTTAGTCAGGGAATCCGACCAAGCCACCCCAGCTCTGCACATCCAGGCTGAGGCGATCGCTGGTCGCAGTATAACACCAGTATGTGTGTATATACTTTTTATGATATTTTCCAGCCTCCTGTCAGCTGGCTCCTTGAGGACGGCCCTATCTATAGACGGTACCGCCACTTGTTTTGATAAGCGTGTGAGCGCCTTATCCACCCTAAGGGGTGTTTCCCAACGCGCCCTAACTTCTGGCGGGAAAGGGTATACCGCCCATAATTTTCTATCGGGGGGAACCCACGCATCATCACACACTTCATTTAATTTATCTGATTCAGGAAAAACTACGGTAGTTTTTTCACATCCCACATAATACCCTCTTTTGTGGTACTTGTAGTATCAGAAATATGTAACACCTCCTTCATTGCCCTTAACGTGTGGCCCTAATAAGGAATACGTTTGTTTATTCACCGTCGACACTGGATTCAGTGTCCGTGTCTGTGTCGACCGACTAAAGTAAACGGGCGTTTTAAAACCCCTGACGGTGTTTCTGAGACGTCTGGACCGGTACTAATTGTTTGTCGGCCGTCTCATGTCGTCAACCGACCTTGCAGCGTGTTGACATTATCACGTAATTCCCTAAATAAGCCATCCATTCCGGTGTCGACTCCCTAGAGAGTGACATCACCATTACAGGCAATTGCTCCGCCTCCTCACCAACATCGTCCTCATACATGTCGACACACACGTACCGACACACAGCACACACACAGGGAATGCTCTGATAGAGGACAGGACCCACTAGCCCTTTGGAGAGACAGAGGGAGAGTTTGCCAGCACACACCAAAAACGCTATAATTATATAGGGACAACCTTATATAAGTGTTTTCCCTTATAGCATCTTTTATATATTTCTAACGCCAAATTAGTGCCCCCCCTCTCTGTTTTAACCCTGTTTCTGTAGTGCAGTGCAGGGGAGAGCCTGGGAGCCTTTCCTCCAGCCTTTCTGTGAGGGAAAATGGCGCTGTGTGCTGAGGAGATAGGCCCCGCCCCTTTTTCGGCGGGCTCGTCTCCCGCTCTTTAATGGATTCTGGCAGGGGTTAAATATCTCCATATAGCCCCCGGAGGCTATATGTGAGGTATTTTTAGCCAAAAAAGGTTTTCATTTGCCTCCCAGGGCGCCCCCCTCCCAGCGCCCTGCACCCTCAGTGACTGCCGTGTGAAGTGTGCTGAGAGGAAATGGCGCACAGCTGCAGTGCTGTGCGCTACCTTAAGAAGACTGAGGAGTCTTCTGCCGCCGATTCTGGACCTCTTCTCGTTTCAGCATCTGCAAGGGGGCCGGCGGCGAGGCTCCGGTGACCATCCAGGCTGTACCTGTGATCGTCCCTCTGGAGCTAATGTCCAGTAGCCAAAGAAGCCAATCCATCCTGCACGCAGGTGAGTTCACTTCTTCTCCCCTAAGTCCCTCGTTGCAGTGATCCTGTTGCCAGCAGGACTCACTGTAAAATAAAAAACCTAAGCTAAACTTTTCTAAGCAGCTCTTTAGGAGAGCCACCTAGATTGCACCCTTCTCGGCCGGGCACAAAAATCTAACTGAGGCTTGGAGGAGGGTCATAGGGGGAGGAGCCAGTGCACACCACCTGATCCTAAAGCTTTACTTTTTGTGCCCTGTCTCCTGCGGAGCCGCTATTCCCCATGGTCCTTTCAGGAACCCCAGCATCCACTAAGACGATAGAGAAAAAATATTGTTTTTTTGTAGCAGAACTACAAGTCCCAGCAAGCCTCCCCGCAAGCAGATAATTGGAGAACCACAAGTACCAGCATGCGGGGGGGAAACGGGCCCGCTGGTACCTGTAGTTCTACTGCAAAAAAAATACTCAAATAAAAACAATACACAGACACCGTGAAAGTAAAATTTTATTACATACATGCACACCGACACACACATACTTACCTATGTTGACACGACGACTCGGTCCCCTTCTCCACGTAGAATCCACAGTGTACCTGTAAATAAAATTATACTCACAAAAATCCAGTGTAGATCTGTCCTCTTCTTGTTTGTAATCCACGTACTTGGCAAAATAATAAAACGCAAAATCCGGACCACGCACTGAAAGGGGTCCCATGTTTACACATGGGACCCCTTTCCCCAACTGCTGAGACCCCCCGTGACTCCTGTCACAGAGGGTCCCTTCAGCCAATCAGGGAGCGCCATGTCGTGGCACTCTCCTGATTGGCTGAGCGCGTCTGAGCTGTCAGGCGGCGCATAGCACTATGCCGCTCCATTATATTCAATGGTGGGAACTTTGCGTCAGCGGTTGAGGTTACTCGCGGGTAATTTTACATATTTGTGGAGGCAGATATGATTAAGTAAGGGACATTAGCATCATGATAAATCACAATGTAAAAAATAAAGCTGTCCGGTATTTCTATACTACAATTTTTCCTGCATGTAAAAAAAATAAAAAGAAAGTTATTTGCATTCCAACAAGGTTTCTCCAGCTGCAATGCTGCCTTACGCTCACAAACTCAGAATCCATATGGTCTTCAATAAGCAAAACAGTCAGCCTATGGGGTAGTATTAAAGGCTGTAAGTATCGGCAGACACCATTACCTGACCTGTACATTCAAATGTGCCACTGCTACTCTGATATGCAGCTTGTAAGTTGTAACACAGGAAACCAGATACATTTTACAATGCTGAAGAATATTAGAGGAGCCATGGAGTGATTTGGCTTGTGTCTATGATTGACATGTCAGTCTGAGTCACACTATGCAGATGACCATTGAGGGGAGCATTCAACAATCAACTTGTAAAACAGGAAGGTCAACAATGGCATGTGAAATCAGACGCATTTCCCCACTTACTGGGGCAGTTTCATAAGAGGAACACTGTTGAAACCACACCAATATGCAAAGACGCACGTTGCCAAGACTGGTGGCAGACATTTTTTTAGTGGTGTACATCAGAGCCCTCCAGGTATCTGTCAGTCGCAGGAGCCAAAGTGATATAAGTGTCAACAAAAAGTAAAGACCGCCTCTTCCCTTTGCCAAGAATACATCTTAGATGCAACACGTCTGTGACTGTGCTGATTAATTATATATATGAAACTTGTATATCTGTGTGCAACTGAGTCTCTGAGTCTGTATACAAAGCTTTTTTCCAATACAGGTTCTATTCAGCACCATATACAGAGAACATTCTCCTCGTACATCCTAGACTATGATGTATTTTCAGCCAACAAAAGACGCCCGATGTTAGCAGTGTTGTGCGGGACCTGGCAGCTCAATCACGCCAGGCATTTCAAGCTGCATGGCGCATTGAGGCTGGATATATGAAGACACCTCTGTAAATCCATTACTTTGCGTTTTATGTTTTTGAATTGCTTTATTGTGGGGCCAAATAACTTCTTCTAGACAGAGATTGCACGTACTGAGACATATTTGTGTAAACCAGAACAAAGGATCTTGTGTGTAAAAAGAAAAAGGTGCACAGCATTCATAGAGATATCAGCAGTTATTTTTTTTTTTAATTGGTCTTCTGTTTTTCATTGTAATTTCTTTCTTGTGCCAGTGGCCTCAGTTTTCAAATGTTCTGCTAAAGAGGAGTTTCCAAATACAGCACAAACATCAAATTCAAGACAACTTAAAAGAAAAGAATAAGAGGAACAATGGTGCACAATCCTACCTTATTCTCAAACTGGACACTGTCCCCGTCATCCAGCACTGCTGTGTGGTGAGCCTCGACCTTCTCTTGGGCATCACTTGGCCCTTAAAAGAAAAATAAATATGTAAAACCCAAATTCATGATAATAAAAAGAATCACATTGGGTTGCAACAAGAATCCATTTGATTTCAAATTGACTTAAGAGAAAAGCAACTTATAAATCACACTGGGTTGCTACAAGAACCTGAGTCAGAGGCACAAGCACTGCCGATATTTGCTACTGTGCATGTATATCCCCATAGTACATACATTTCCCTGACTGTATGCTGCTGCGTATCAGATGGCTGACATTAGGAACAGCGAGGCAAAACTATGGGTGTTCCTCGGAGGTGGCCTGAAGTGAGCACAAAAAAGGCAGTCTCATAGGTGTGTTATGGGAGTATCATGGGCATGTCAATGCAAGTGGGTGCATTCTCAGATGCAGTAGCGCAGCCACAGAAGCCATCTTCAGGCAGAGTTTAGAATAAGACACTGTGCCTGCCTGGCATACCCTGGTGCAAGTAGCAATGATGACAGCAATGATGTGCTGATGGTGGCTTGTTCACAACCACTGGTGTATTTCCACCATCCATGGCCATTGAAAGTAGGCATCTCTAGGCTTGGAAGGAGCAGGGTACAGCAGGGTAATGCCATTTAAATACGGCATACTTTCCAGCTGTCAGTCTCTAAAAGCTTTTGGTTGCTTCAACTGTTAGGGCTGGTGTAAGCCCGTGGATGCCCAAAACCAATTTGGAAGTTTAGGAATGACATGTCACCCCCTTCCCCACTGGCGCTCTGTGCAGCTGCCTCAGTTCACCTAATGGTACTGCGGACCTTATTCAGAGATGGGCACAGATCGCTGCATACACAGCAAGATCTGCATCCATCCCCTACCATGCCGAAGGCTGCCCAGCACAGCCCGGCACCCCCCCATTTGGCCCACCATGCCCCCCCGCCCCAAACAATGCATTGTGAATGCCCGCCGCCATCAATCACATTACCTTCTGGGATGCGGCCACAATGTTTGAGGCCGCGCAGGCGTAATATGGGCAAACTGCGCTTCGGGACGCAGCAGCATCCATCTCCGAATAAGGTCCTGTGTACCCTGTCTATTTTGTTTAAAGTGATTGATATTCTTAAACAGTACAAATAACTGCAATGTCCCAATATGGTTTCTTTTCTTGGACATTCATTAGAGACTTACCAACAAAGGTTATGCCACATACTGTATAAATGAAGGCAGTCCATCCTGTTAATAAAAGTGAAAAAAAAAATAAAGAAAGTGTAAATTTATACTGCAACACTGGCAAATACTACTGTATGTGCACAAAGTGAGGTACACTTTAGAAGGACAGGTTTTGAAGTTGAACAAAAATCATGCATTAGTTACCATTTTCAGTACTGTTTGGTTATTGTATCAAGGATAATCAGGGATAAATAAAACATAATATAGCAGAAAATCAGGGACTTGGGTTATGTAGTCATGCTAATTGTTTAATTAGCTACAGTACATACTCCACTCTTCTTCCAATTTTCTGCAAGTCCCGGACAAAGGGGTTTGTAACAGTCTACGACAGGGCTGGCAAACCTGTAGTTCTCCAGCATGCACTTCTACACTTTTGCCATTAGGAAATGTAAAACTGTGGCAGAGCATGCTGGGATGTGTAGTTTCACAACAGCTGGAGAGCCACAGGTTGGCCAGGCCTGGTCTATGACATTATACTAAATAAGGTTTACAGACACAGGTGCAAGAGATACATATTGACAGTATGCAGTCACTTAGAGGGCCTAGTTCTGAAGAAAAAATTTAAGACAGAAAGTCCTAAACTCCTGTATAAATGGGTATTTCCTGCCTATTTATCCAATCCCTCTGCTTTTGGAGGCCTTTGCATGCTATCACAAGCACTGCTGCTATGCTCTAATAGCCAATGTCATGTCAGGATGGCATTAGGCAAAGATTTCCCAATAGAAAAAAAATGCAGTATTATTAAAATAAAGCAGGTTTTTTTTTCCTTTCTACATTTATCATATTTTTAAAACAACGGAAACACTTTTTTTTTTGTTACTGGAATCTGGAACTGAAATTTCACAATGGGCAATCAGTTCCAGTATGCATTTAGAAGCTTGAAATCTGCCTTTCACAATCGCTCACTGTCATCTATCTATCCTGGCAAATAGTACTGATACACTTATGCCGGGCAGTGATGGGGTGAGGCAGAAGAGGCAGAGCCTTTCCTGTCATACTGTACTTACGTTTGTACCAGAGTATTTACTGTATAAAGTATACAAAAAAATAAGAATTTACTTACCGATAATTCTATTTCTCATAGTCCGTAGTGGATGCTGGGGACTCCGTAAGGACCATGGGGAATAGCGGCTCCGCAGGAGACTGGGCACATCTAAAGAAAGCTTTAGGACTAACTGGTGTGCACTGGCTCCTCCCCCTATGACCCTCCTCCAAGCCTCAGTTAGGATACTGTGCCCGGACGAGCGTACACAATAAGGAAGGATTTTGAATCCCGGGTAAGACTCATACCAGCCACACCAATCACACCGTATAACTTGTGATCTGAACCCAGTTAACAGTATGATAACAGAGGAGCCTCTGAAAAGATGGCTCCCAACAATAATAACCCGATTTTTGTAACAATAACTATGTACAAGTATTGCAGACAATCCGCACTTGGGATGGGCGCCCAGCATCCACTACGGACTATGAGAAATAGAATTATCGGTAAGTAAATTCTTATTTTCTCTAACGTCCTAAGTGGATGCTGGGGACTCCGTAAGGACCATGGGGATTATACCAAAGCTCCCAAACGGGCGGGAGAGTGCGGATGACTCTGCAGCACCGAATGAGAGAACCCCAGGTCCTCCTCAGCCAGGGTATCAAATTTGTAGAATTTAGCAAACGTGTTTGCCCCTGACCAAGTAGCTGCTCGGCAAAGTTGTAAAGCCGAGACCCCTCGGGCAGCCGCCCAAGATGAGCCCACTTTCCTTGTGGAACGGGCTTTTACAGATTTTAGCTGTGGCAGGCCTGCCACAGAATGTGCAAGCTGAATTGTACTACAAATCCAACGAGCAATAGTCTGCTTAGAAGCAGGAGCACCCAGCATGTTGGGTGCATACAGGATAAACAGCGAGTCAGATTTCCTGACTCCAGCCGTCCTGGAAACATATTTTCAGGGCCCTGACAACATCCAGCAACTTGGATTCCTCCAAGTCCCTAGTAGCCGCAGGCACCACAATATGTTGGTTCAGGTGAAAACGCTGGAACCACCTTAGGGAGAAACTGAGGACGAGTCCTCAATTCCGCCCTGTCCGAATGGAAAATCAGATAAGGGCTTTTACAGGATAAAGCCGCCAATTCTGACACGCGCCTGGCCCAGGCCAGGGCCAACAGCATGACCACTTTCCATGTGAGATATTTTAACTCCACAGATTTAAGTGGTTCAAACCAATGTGACTTTTGGAACCCAAACTACATTGAGATCCCAAATTGCCACTGGAGGCACAACAGGAGGCTGTATATGCAGTACCCCTTTTACAAACGTCTAAACTTCAGGGACTGAAGCTAGTTCTTTTTTTTTTTTTTTGGAAGAAAATTGACAGGGCCGAAATCTGAACCTTAATGGACCCCAATTTCAGGCCCATAGACACTCCTGTTTGCAGGAATGTAGGAATCGACCCAGTTGAATTTCCTCCGTCGGGCCTTACTGGCCTCGCACTACGCAACATATTTTCGCCAATTGTGGTGATAATGTTTTTGCGGTTACATCCTTCCTGGCTTTTGATCAGGATAGGGATGACTTCATCCGGAATGCCTTTTTTTTTCCCTTCAGGATCCGGTGTTCAACCGCCATGCCGTCAAACGCAGCCGCGGTAAGTCTTGGAACAGACAGGGTCCTTGCTGGAGCAGGTCCCTTCTTAGAGGTAGAGGCCACGGATCCTCCGTGAGCCTCTCTTGAAGTTCCGGTTACCAAGTCCTTCTTGGCCAATCCGGAGCCACGAATATAGTGCTTTCTCCTCTCCATCTTATCAATCTCAGTACCTTGAGTATGAGAGGCAGAGGAGGGAACACATACACTGACTGGTACACCCACGGTGTTACCAGAGCGTCTACAACTATTGCCTGAGGGTCTCTTGACCTGGCGCAATACCTGTCGAGTTTTTTAATCATGTGGACGACTTCTGGGTGAAGTCCCCACTCTCCCGGGTGGAGGTCGTGCTGAGGAAGTCTGCTTCCCAGTTGTCCACTCCCGGAATGAATACTGTTGACAGTGCTATCACATGATTTTCCGCCCAGCGAAGAATCCTTGCAGCTTCTGCCATTGCCCTCCTGCTTCTTGTGCCACCCTGTCTGTTTACGTGGGTGACTGCCATGATGTTGTCCGACTGGATCAACACCGGCTGACCTTGAAGCAGAGGTCTCGCTAAGCTTAGAGCATTGTAAATGGCCCTTAGCTTCAGAATATTTACGTGAAGTGATGTATCCAGGCTTGACCCTAAGCCCTGGATATTCCTTCCCTGTGTGACTGCTCCCCAGCCTCGCAGGCTGGCATCCGTGGTCATCAGGACCCAGTCCTGAATGCCGAATCTGCGGCCCTCTAGAAGATGAGCACTCTGCAACCACCACAGGATGGATACCCTTGTCCTTGGTGACAGGGTTATCCGCTGATGCATCTGAAAATGTGACCCGGACCATTTGTCCAGTAGGTTCCACTGGAAAGTTCTTGCGTGGAATCTAACGAATGGGATTGCTTCGTAGGAAGCCACCATTTTTACCCAGAACCCTTGTGCATTGATGCACTGAGACTTGGTTCGGTTTTAGGAGGTTCCTGATTAGCTCGGATAACTCCCTGGCTTTCTCTTCCGGGAGAAACACCTTTTTTCTGGACTGTGTCCAGGATCATCCCTAGGAAACAGAAGACAAGTCGTCGGAACCAGCTGCGATTTTGGAATATTGAGAATCCAATCGTGCTGCCGCAACACTACCTGAGATAGTGCTACACCGACCTCCAACTGTTCCCTGGATCTTACCCTTATCAGGGAATCGTCCAAGTAAGGGATAACTAAAATTCCCTTCCTTCGAAGGGATATCATTTCGGCCATTACCTTGGTAAAGACCCGGGGTGCCGTGGACCATCCCTACGGCAGCGTCTGAACTGATAGTGACAGTTCTGTACCATAACCTGAGGTACCCTTGGTGAGAAGGGTAAATTTTGACATGAAGGTAAGCATCCTTGATGTCCCGAGACATCATGTAGTCCCCTTCTTCCAGGTTCGCAATCACTGCTCTGAGTGACTCAATCTTGAATTTGAACCTCTGTATGTAAGTGTTCAAAGATTTTAGATTTTAGATTTAGAATCGGTCTCACCGAGCCGTCTGGCTTCGGTACCACAATAGTGTGGAATAATACCCCGTTCCCTGTTGCAGGAGGGGTACCTTGATTATCACCTGCTGGGAATACAGCTTGTGAATGGCTTCCAAAACTGCCTCCCTGTCAGAGGGAGACGTCGGTAAAGCCGACTTTTGGAAACGGCGAGGGGGAGACGTCTCGAATTCCAATATGTACCCCTGAGATATTACCTGAAGGATCCAGGGGTCTACTTGCGAGTGAGCCCACTGCGCACTGAAATTCATTGAGAACGGGCCCCCACCGTGCCTGAGCTTGTAAAGCCCTAGCGTCATACTGAGGGCTTGGCAGAGGCGGGAAATGGTTTCTGTTCCTGGGAACTGGCTGATCTCTGCAGCCTTTTTCCTCTCCCTCTGTCACGAGCAGAAAAGAGGAACCTTTTGTCCGCTTGCCAACAAAGGACTGCGCCTGATAATACGGCATCTTATTTTGAGAGGCGACCTGGGGTACAAACGTGGATTTCCCAGCTGTTGCCGTGGCCACCAGGTCTAAAAGACCGACCCCAAATGTCCCCTTTCAAAGGCAATACTTCCAAATGCCGTTTGGAATCCGCATCACCTGACCATTTTACTGGTAGAATTGGACAACGCACTTATACTTGATGCCAGTCGGCAATTATTCCGCTGTGCATCATGCATATATAGAAATGCATCTTTTAAATGCTCTATAGGCAATAATATACTATCCTAATATTTCCAGTCAGGGAATCCGACCATGCCCACCCAAGCACTGCACCTCCAGGCTGAGGCGATAGCTGGTCGCAGTATAACACCAGTATGTGTGTAAATACCTTTTTGGATACCCTCCTGCTTTCTATCAGCAGGATCCTTAAGGGCGGCCATCTCATGAGAGGGTAGAGCCCTTGTTCTTACAAGCGTGTGAGCGCCTTATCCCCCCTAGGGGGTGTTTCCCAACGCACCCTAACCTCTGGCGGGAAAGGGTATGCAGCCAATACTTTTTAAGAAATTATCAATTGTTATCGGGGGGAAACCCACGCATCATCACACACCTCATTTTATTTCTCAGATTCAGGAAAACTACAGGTAGTTTTTCCCTCACCGAACAGAATACCCCTTTTTGGTGGTACTCGTATTATCAGAAATGTATAAAAACATTTGCCATTGTCTCAATCATGTAACGTGTGGCCCTACTGGAAATCACGGTTGTCTCTTCACCGTCGACACAGGAGTCAGTAACCGTGTCGGCGTCTGTATCTGCCATCTGAGGTAACGGCCGCTTTAGAGCCCCTGACGGCCTATGAGACGTCTGGACAGGCACAAGCTGAGTAGCCGGCTGTCTCATGTCAACCACTGTTTTTTTATATAGAGCTGACACTGTCACGTAATTTTCAACAGTACATCCACTCAGGTGTCGACCCCCTAGGGGGTGACATCACTGTTACAGACACTCTGCTCCGTCTCCACATCATTTTTCTCCTCATACATGTCGACACAAACGTACCGACACACAGCACACACACAGGGAATGCTCTGATAGAGGACAGGACCCCACTAGCCCTTTGGGGAGACAGAGGGAGGGTATGCCAGCACACACCAGAGCGCTATATATATACAGGGATAACCTTATATAAGTGTTTTTCCCCTTATAGCTGCTGTATGTTTTAATACTGCGCCTAAATAGTGCCCCCCTCTCTTTTTTTAACCCTTTCTGTAGTGCAGGGAAGAGCCAGGGAGCTTCCCTCCAACTGAGCTGTGAGGGAAAATGGCGCCAGTGTGCTGAGGAGATAGGCTCCGCCCCCTTTTCGGCGGCCTTATCTCCCGGTTTTTTGTATATTCTGGCAGGGGTTAAATGCATCCATATAGCCCAGGAGCTATATGTGATGCATTTTTTGCCATGTAAGGTATTTCTGTCATGTTTTATTGCGTCTCAGGGCGCCCCCCCCAGCGCCCTGCACCCTCAGTGACCGGAGTGTGAAGTGTGCTGAGAGCAATGGCGCACAGCTGCAGTGCTGTGCGCTACCTTATTTGAAGACAGGAACGTCTTCTGCCGCCGCTTTCTCCGGACCTCTTCGCTCTTCTGGCTCTGTAAGGGGGCCGGCGGCGCGGCTCCGGGACCCATCCAGGCTGAACCTGTGATCGTCCCTCTGGAGCTAATGTCCAGTAGCCAAGAAGCCCAATCCACTCTGCACGCAGGTGAGTTTGCTTCTTCTCCCCTTAGTCCCTCGATGCAGTGAGCCTGTTGCCAGCAGGTCTCACTGAAAATAACAAACCTAAACTAAAACTTTCACTAAGAAGCTCAGGAGAGCCCCTAGTGTGCACCCTTCTCGTCGGGCACAGAAATCTAACTGGGAGGAGGGTCATAGGGGGAGGAGCCAGTGCACACCAGTTAGTCCTAAAGCTTTCTTTAGATGTGCCCAGTCTCCTGCAGAGCCGCTATTCCCCATGGTCCTTACGGAGTCCCCAGCATCCACTTAGGACGTTAGAGAAAATACAAAGAATATGTTTGAAATATTTTCTTTGCATTATTCTAATAATTTTTATAGCCAAAACTCTGGAATAAAAAGTCTATGGCTCACCTGCTTATCTTTTCCGCACATCTCTGATTAAAACTCACCAAATTTCCAGGAGCTTATACTGCTGCACCTGTGTATAATGCCCAGATGTACCCTTTGGCTCATATATTGCGTTTAAATCTGGCTCTGGTGCTAGCCAGTGCCTCCTTAGCCTTTCAGCTCACCACACGTCCCCGCGTGGCGCTGAGAATTGCTCAGCAGCTCAAGTTAAACTTTTTTTTTAAATCAATTACATAGAAGATTTTCTATCACTGTGATGACCAGCTATAATTAACTTTTACGTGAGGTCTTCATAAATAAACACCTTAGTGTACAGTAAAATTTTGCATTAGAAACCATGGACGTAGACTTAGATGTCAATCGTGGCACTCTAAATTCACAAGACACCTACAAAAACTCTACGTAAAGTAGAACGTCAGTGGCATAAATCTCGTAGTTCAAGTGACTTTCTCACATATTAGACCACTTACCACTCTTATCGTAATGCTCTGGGCACTGCCAAACAAACATATTTCCAATCTCTCATATCTGCTCAAGCCTCTTACCGCAAGCGACTTTTTTTTATACATTTAAGTCACTTATTATCCCTCCCTCACCAATACC
The DNA here is from genome assembly GCF_028390025.1 of Pseudophryne corroboree. Lineage (NCBI taxonomy): Eukaryota > Metazoa > Chordata > Amphibia > Anura > Myobatrachidae > Pseudophryne > Pseudophryne corroboree. The sequence goes on from NC_086445.1 coordinate 849,075,234, forward strand.
ACCAGCCAATATCAGTGCGCAAGATCTTGCTTCCTATTTCAAGGACAAAATTGATAAGATCTGAACTTAAATGGTATGCTCTTCCACAGCCAGTAGCCTGCTCAATTCCCTTTCTGAACCGTCTAACACCTTCTCTTCATTTGATCCCGCAAATGAAGAGGAAGTATGTGCACTCTTCTCATCTGCCTATTCTACTACCTCTCCTCTTGATTCTATTTCCTCACAAATTAGTAAAGCTCTGTCTCCTGTGTTCATCCCAGCCTTAACTAAAATTTGTAATCTCTCTCTCTCTACTGGTATCTTTCCTTCTCTGTACAAGCATGCAGTGATTATTCCCATTCTGAAAAAAATAACTCTGACCCTAACTCTCTCTCAAACTATTGTCCCATCTCTCAGCTCCCATGCCCCTCCAAGCTACTTGAGAGACTTGCCTACACTCGCCTCACACACTTTAACTCATACAGCTTACTGGACCCACTTCAGTCAGGATTATGTGCCCAACACTCCACAGAGACAGCACTGACTAAGGTAGTGAATTTTCCTTGATCTCTCTGCTGCTTTTGACACTGTTGACCACTCTCTTCTCATACAAACACTACAATCCCTGGGTCTTCAGGACACAGCCCTTTCTTGGTTCTCATCCTACTTATCTAATCGCTCCTTCAGTGTTCATTTCTCTGATTATACCTCCTCTTCGCTACCACTATCAGTTGGAGTACCGCAAGGCTCAGTCTTAGGTCCTCTGCTTTTCTCAATCTATACCACTTCTATTGGCAAACTAATCAAGCTCTTTCGGATTTCAGTATCATCTGTATGCGGATGATACTCAAATTTACCTATCCTCTGTATTGCGCCGTGTCACTGAATGCCTATCTGCCATTTCATCTTGGATGACATCTCGCCACCTCAAACTTAATATTTCCAAAACAGAATTAATTATTTTTCCACCGGCCAATAGTAGTTACCAACCTGATATCTCTATCACTGTTGAGAGCTCAGCAATCATCCCTATCCCACAAGCTCGCTGCCTAGGTGTCATTCTTGACTCTGAACGGTCATTTGTTTCCCACATTAAATCTGTCTCAAAATCATGTTACATGCATCTAAGAAACATATCTAAAATACGACCATATCTTACGAGAGACACAGCAAAAACTGTAATCCATGCTCTCATTATCTCCCGCACTGATTATTGTAATAGTCTCCTGACTGGTCTTCCCAAACATAGGCTCTCACCACTACAATCCATTTTGAATGCAGCTGCAAGGCTAATCTTCCTGGCTAGACGTTCATCGTCTGCAGATCCGCTCTGTCAGTCCCTCCATTAGTTACCGGTATTCTACCGTATTAAATATAAAATACTTTAACTTACATACAAGGCTATTAACCAAACTACACCAACATACATCTCTTCACTCATCTCAAAATATCTCCCTACCCGACCTCTCCGCTCTTCACAAGATCTGCGTATCTCATCCACACGTATTACTTGCTCCCACTCAATATTACAGGACTCTATCCAGGCTTCATCCACTCTTTGGAATGCCCTCCCACGCACAATAAGACTTGCCTCTAGTCTGCAAAACTTTAAACGTTCACTGAAAACTCACCTGTTCAGACAAGCCTATCAAATTGCAGACCCACCCACATAACCTTCAGTGCTTCCCTATCTAATTACATCCTCTCTGTACAGTACACATAACCTCACATATTTTGTCTTCTTTACTCTCACACCCTCCTGACCCTTGGCCAACATTGCTGGGTGATCATATCATACAACCCATTAGGAACCTAGCAATCTGGTGGACCATTATGCAATAGGTAGCATCTATCCTTGTGTATCAATGCCTATTTCCCTATACATTGTAAGCTTGCGAGCAGGGCCTTCCTACCTCTATACACATAAAAAAAGGGAGTAATGACACTGCGCTAAAAATAAGGCAAATTTTCCTAAAAATGCTGCTGAAGGAGGTGGGGTCACTACCAAACCCCACAAGTAGAGATTTAAACTAAAAAAACAAATTTCCCCAGCGCAAATTATAGGATGATAAGAATTATGAATCAAAAAATGTTTTTAAACATATGTTTTTTATTTGGAAAAAGAATTAGTATTTGTTGAGAAACATGATTATTGAGCTAGTGAAACAACCTATTACCGGTAAACACAAACAAAAGACAAACTACATGTAACATAAAAAGGGTGAATTAACACCAATTTTTGCTCGGTACTTTCAAATGCATATACAGTCTCTAAATTATTATTAACTGCAGGGTGGGTGCGCTTCTCAGCGACTTACTCCTTCCCCAAAAATGATGAATAATCGCAATAATCACTCCACACCTGATGGTCCTATGTGGTTCTGCGCAGAACGTATCGATCTCATACAACGCTGCTTAGCGCTAAGAGCAGCGGGTACGGGAATCCGCCGGCGGAATTTGTACCACATCTACCTCAGGGACAGCCTTCATTTTGGACACTGTACACGGAAAGTTCTGTGAAGAAACCCAAACGAGGTACTGTACAGCCTGAACTACATGCATACTCATTGAGGCTGGGCTCATAGAGAAAAATACGATAACAGCACAGCTTTGACTATACTGATTGCACATGGCACTTTTCAGTGTTTGAAAGATCATCAGCTGTTAAATATTCACTTTCCCTCTTCAGGATCACCAGACGTGGAATGTTACTGACTTTAGGGGAAGGAGTATTACTTTCGCATTTTTTCTAGATGCTGGGCTAAAAGAGACACAATATATCAGCACAGCATCGATTATACCTACTGCACACAGCACTTTCAGTGTTTCTAAGAATCATTGGTTGGGAATTACTCACCTATTTCTCCTTAGGACCATCAGGTGTGAAGTGATTATTGCGATTATTCATAATTTTTGGGGAAGGAGTAAGTCGCTGAGAAGCGCACCCGCCCTGCAGTTAATAATAATTTAGAGACTGTATATGCATTTGAAAGTACCGAGCAAAAATTGGTGTTAATTCACCCTTCCTACCTCTATGTCTGTCTGTTTTTGTCCAGTTTTGTTCTATTACTGTTGTTTTGATTTTAAAGCGCAACGGAATATGCTGCGCCATATAAGAAATTGTTAATAAATAAATAATCCATTATGACATTCATACCCAGTGCCGTTTCTAGCGGCGGGGCGAGGCATGCAACTGCACAGGGCGCCTGCCGTGGCACTTTTCCCCTGTCCCTACTGCTCCCCTCCTCCCTGACATAGTTTTCGCAGAATGACGTTTGCTTCGTGACATCACAACGCAACGCATCATTTCTTGAAACCCCCCTTCCCCCCCCCAAGCGGAGTAATAAGACAGGGAGGAGAGGGAAGTGGGGGAAAGAGCGGGAGCCTTCAGGAGCTGGCAGGCGGGAGCGAGCGGGCAGGCGAGCAGGAGCTGTACACAAACACACGCACCACTGGTAACTAGCATTACACAGCCCTGGCAATTAGCATTACACCGTGTAACCAACATTACACACCCCTGGCAATGAGTATTACCCCTGGCAACGAGCGTGACAACCGTCCCAGAACATGAAACCCCTGGCAACGAACAAGCATGGATCCAGAGCATGAAACCCCTGGTAACAAGCAAGACACCAAGCCCATGAAACCCCTGGCAAACGAACGAGCAAGACATCTAGAGCGTTTTCCTTGGCAACGAGCAGGTAATTTAAAAGTAATTAGAAGCTTTACTGTAGGGCATAATGTATCATGGGTATTGCGGTATGTGGCATAATATGGTGGAATTAATTTTTTCCCTGTGGTGGCTGAGGTCTGTTGGTGCAGGGTCAAAAACTGGGATGTAAGGTAGTCTTTTCCTGCGAGGACACACCCATTTTAGCGAGACCACACCAATGTTAGTGAGGCCACCCCCCTCGCCGGGAGCGCATGCGCAGATTTTTGTTTTTAATATCTATGGGGAGGGGGTCGCATTTTTTTATGTCAAAGGGGAAGGGCGCATTTTTAAACCTCGCACTGGGAGCCATATTGTCTAGAAACAGCCTTGGCATACCAGTCTATTTTTACCAAATACCATAATAAACCATAATTTGTACGGTTCTGCCATCAAGACCTGCTCCATCATTATGGCCATTCACCTAAATCTATAAACATAATTTGCCTTCCCTACTATTTGGGTTAGAAAATAAGGGTCTGCCTGGTATAATACCCATCACATAGCATGTCTGATGTTAAATATGAACGAAACCTTTGCTACTGATTTTAAAGGCACAGACTCAAGATGATGATATTTGCAGAGCTGCACATACTTCTTAAATTGATGCAAGGAGAACAGAGTTTTGTCAAAGCGTATAGCTGTAAAGTGGTTTGAATGAAATACATGAGACAAAGGGGTGGGTGAGGGAACAATTATAGACTGATCAAAGTTTCACAATTTCTTCTTTAGTATTATAACTCCCTATGGGCCTACGATCTTTAATTTCCCAAAGGTTAATGTTAAACATGGAATCCAAAAGTTCAGGGGTCAGCAGACCTACATAGAGGTTAATGTTAAACATGGAATCCAAAAGTTCAGGGGTCAGCAGACCTACATAGCTCAAATAAACTTTGATGTTCAGAGGAAATTGTGTCAAGATGGGTGGATACCCAATATTATAATGGTCTATGTATCTAGATGTCAAGGTAATATGTAAAATCTGGGGGGAGTGGGGGGGGGGGGGGGGGGGAGATAAATGTGATACAGAAAAGTTTATATAATAAAAAATAAATAAAATAAATAAAAAAAATTATTCTGAATTTAGATTCTCGATAAATGCTGTACAAATATATATATTTGTATTGCTGACACTATTCATGGTTGTTGTTTTTTTGTATGTATTAACATACCATTAATTTAATTAATTAATTAATTAATTAATTAACCTCTGGTAAGCTACTTAATTGATAAGAAAGGTGTCTCACCACAGGTGATGGCAATCATACATTACCAGGAAAGTCCAGGAACAGAGCATTTTCTCCCTCATGGAGAGGGTCAGGTAGGCAAGTATGTTCTGGAAGTTACTTAATATTTACGGCTACCCCCCCCCTCCCCCCCGAAAACCCCCACAAATATTCTACGATAAATATGCCCCCATATCTCTACCATAATACTATGGAAACATTTCCACAGAGTTCTATTGTGACATAGAGAGACTTCAGGTAATGTTAATAGATTCCAGAGAGGGGGTCCACATACAGTATATGGTATATACAGTTTTAATTAGGAAGGCGATGTACAAAAGTGGATATCCCCTTCACGGCAAATTGTATTTTAGGGACTTTACTTTATTAGAGAAATCAATGAGCCAGCTGCCACCCATTAATACATTAAAAAATGGAAAGAAGTTCTTTGCACTGTAAAGCGATACTGCTAAGCAAATAAATTAAACATGGCTATTAAATATGGGATATTGGGCATTATTAAGAGTTGCTCGCAGGAGCAAATTTGTTAGCAGTTGGGCAAAACCATGTGCACAGCAGGTGGGGCAGATATAACATGTGCAGAGAGAGTTAGATTTGGGTGGGGTGGGTTCAAACTGAAATCTAAATTGCAGTGTAAAAATAAAGCAGCCAGTATTTACCCTGCACAGAAACAAAATAACCCACCAAAATCTAACTCTCTCTGCACATGTTATATCTGACACACCGGCAGTGCACATGGGGGGGGTCATTCTGAGTTGATCGCTAGCTGCATTCGTTCGCTGTGTAGCGATGAGGCAAAAAAATGGCACTTGTGCGCATGTGTATGCGGCGCAATGCGCATGCGTGTCGTACTATTACAAAGAACGATGTAGTTGTGCACAAGGTCTAGCGAAGCTTTTCAGTCGCACTGCTGGCCGCAGAGTGATTGACATGAAGTGGGCGTTTCTGGGTGTGAACTGACCGTTTTCAGGGAGTGAGTCAATGGGATAGAGTGCACCCAAATAAACTGATCCCTGCCACAATTTTTCTTTCCCGTTTTCAGGGAGTGTTCGGAAAAACGCAGGCGTGCCAGCAAAAATGCAGGCGTGGCTGGGCGAACGCAGGGCGTGTTTGTGACGTCAAAACAGGAACTGAACAGTCTGAAGTGATCGCAAGCGCTGAGTAGGTTTGAAGCTACTCTGAAACTGCACAACATTTTTTTGTAGCCGCTCTGCGATCCTTTCGTTCCCACTTCTGCTAAGCTAAAATACACTCCCAGTGGGCGGCGGCATAGCGTTTGCACGGCTGCTAAAAACTGCTAGCGAGCGAACAACTCGGAATGACCACCATGGTTTTGCCCAATTGCTAACAAATTTGCTGCTGTGATCAACTCTGAATTACCCCCATTGTTCCTAACAGGATGTCCAGAATTCACAAGCAGCTTATTTTACAATTCCCCACGGAACACATTTCACATACATAACTATTTTGTAACATTCATTTAAATAAGTTATACTGAGTCAAAATAGCTCTAGATCTTGTCCTTCGCATTCCTGTCCAGCTCTCTGCAATGGATGGAGAAGTAGTGTACACTTGAGAACACCCTCACTTTCTATAGTAACATTTTAGTGACTGTACATTATTTTCAATGGAGATAGACATCCCTGTAGACATGCAGAAACGACCCAGCGCTGTATTCATACAATAGACCTACTACTAGTGTTTGATACCAGTCATTCGCAGAGTAGCGCGTATTATATGTCATCGTGGGAGTGTTAAAATGATTCCAGTGGAGTATTTACAGCTTTCGCTCCTAAACCACTAACACTGTTTGCAAGATGGGCTTTCAGCACTTATTTTGCTTTACTAATTTGCCTAAAAAATCTGACTATGGGCCTAATTCAGACCTGATCGCTGTTGTGCGAAATCGCACAGCGGCCAATTATAGAATGACTGCGCATGTGTATGCACCGCAATGCGCAGGTGCAAGGCCAAACAGCGACAGGAAGATGCGAAAATTTAGATCGCTAGGCGTACGCAAGGTGACTGACAGTAAGCGGACATTTGTGGGCAGTACTGTAACTGGCCGTTTTCTGGGAGTGTCAGGAAAAATGCAGGTGTTCCCAAGCGGTTTCTAGGAGGGTGTGTGATGTCAGCTCCGGCCCCGATCAGCCTGATTCTATCGCAATGTAGGAGTAAGTCATGGACTACACACAGACTGGAAATAAACATTCTATGGTGAGTGAGTTGTGAACGGATTTGCAGCTGTCCTGTGGCGAAGTTTTCGCACGGCATACGCATACATGCACACACTTGCACGTGGCGGGTTTTCACTCTCTATGGGCGCCGACTATCTGATCGCAAACCTCTGCAAATTTGCAGAGGAGTGATCAGGTCTCAATTAGGCCCTATATGGACTGCTTTTTGAAGGGTCATAAATACTCTTTAGCTTCATCATGGCTTGCTAAATGCTATGAAACTTCACTAATTTATATTCATTACAAAGTAATATTATTATATTTTTTAGAGTGTCCACAAATGGAGTAATATTGCAATTTTTGGACATTATGATACATTTATGCTTTTTTATTTATTTTTGTGTCATTGTCTTTGAAGTCAGTGTCCTAAATGTGTTTCTTTATGCACCAGCTTAGTAGGAAATGTCTTTGTTCTTGCTTTTCCAAAGTACCAGTCAGGTACTAGCAGGTATCATGTTCCATTTGCTGTAGGTTGTAGAGATACAAAAACAGTCGTGTCTGTCGCAGAAAACCTTTTGTTGTACATCTTTCTCTGTGGATGAAAGGTTTTCCGCTGGTAATAACCGTATCAGCATTATGATTTTCAGGCTTACGCGAGGGAACGCTCCCCCATCCTTTTGAAGAACATGAATTTTATTGCCGTTTATCATGGATCTATTAATAAATAACCCCCTTAATACCAACAAAAATTTGTGGAATGATTTGAAAAGTATTATTCGCTTACAGTCCTCATACATTGATGAAGCTCAAACAATACTGCAATGAAATTTGCTTGCTTTGTTGAATGAAATGTACCCAGACTTATGGCTCTAACATCAATACTGTTTTCATCTGGTGCCAGCTGTTTTTTTCTAAATATTTACCCACACCACTATACGGAAGAGAATGTTTTTTATGGTCTGCACTGCATTTTTTAAAATTTTTGTTATATGGCATTTCACTGCACGTTGTACTTTTTATACCAGGCAGCCTACATGTATTTGAGGAATTGTGCAACCCTAATCAACATCTAGCACATGCTGTGTTTATAGTATAAATATATCATTTATTGAAGCTTTCTTCCTGAAATGGCCGAATTCTCAGTGCTGGATGAGCCCAGTGGGTCCCACTTTGTGGAATACCCATTAGAAGATCTCCATAGTTATTCGGAAATGGAGGCTGAAAATATTTTGTACAAGGAATTATTACAAGATCAACAAGAGTTCATTGCATCAGAGGACCTTTATCATGAGGTGCTCAAAATTAAACGTAAGGAAATTGATTACTACTATCACTGTATATCTCTGTCAGAGTATTACCGTGCCAAGAAAATTCCAGAGTAAGGAACCCGCCAACAATCAGCTCCGGTTTCTGTAGGAAGTGGGTGGGTATTTTAAATAAATGCTCGATGGACCTTATGCTCCTCATTATTGAACAGTCCACTAAAGAAATGTATATTATTAAAACTAAAGTGGCTGAGTTTTAAATGTTACATAAAGTAAACCTGGAATCAGATGATACTACAGATTGGTACGATAAAGTAAACAGACAGATTCAGATATACAAAGCAATTTTATCAAATTTAAGGCTAACAAATGTAATAAAGTGGACTTGTACTATGAAAATCATAATGTCTGCAAATGGACAGAGCCTGCAACTAAAAATGAACCTAGGAGGGTTAGGGACATCGAATCGTCTAATGAATGTACTTCAACAGGTAGTGATTCTGAATCACATACGCAACAGACCCCAGGTGACCACTCTTTAGGAGTAATGACGAGGGCCAGAGGCCCAACAGGCAGAGAACGAGGAATAGGCGATACACCAGAAGGAGCAAACAGTGGAAAAGGCAAATCCAGAGTGGGGCTTTTGCCAAAGAACCAGAGATGTTAATAGTTAGCCTATCGGATTTTGGGGGTAATTCTGAGTTGATCGCAGTAGGAACTTTGTTAGCAGTTGGGCAAAACCATGTGCACTGCAGGGGAGGCAGATTTAACATGTGCAGAGAGAGTTAGATTTGGGTGTGGTGTGTTCAATCTGCAATCTAAAATGCAGTGTAAAAATAAAGCAGCCAGTATTTACCCTGCACAGAAACAAAATAACCCACCCAAATCTAACTATCTCTGCAAATGTTATATCTGCCCCCCCCCCCCCCCTCCTGCAGTGCACATGGTTTTGCCCAACTGCTAAAAAATTTCCTGCTGCGATCAACTTGGAATTACCCCCTATGAATTAAGTCAAACCGAAACTAAAGTTTTGTCGCAGGTTTATCACTTGTTCCTACATGCAAGTTAGATTCATTACAATGTAAAGCAGACAAACCCAGGCTTCATAGGCAACTTAAATGAAAAGATCTTTTTTTTCTAAAAATCCAGTTTCTAAAGTGACATCTACAGATATTCCATCAAAATTTAAGAAAATTCAGCCTAGATCTACTTTTGAACCATTAACCTCCAATGCCTCTATACGTACCTTTATGCGTCTTTTGGAGGGCCAAACAGACCATCATATAGCCACTCACCCCACTCTTCGACATAACCTCAGTAGATTGGAAAGACAAGCCTTGGAGAACTTGGCAGACTCTAAACAGCTTATTTTTCGTCCGGCCAACAAGGGTGGAGCGCTTGTTATCCAAAATATCCAAGATTATCAAATGGAAATTGAGTGACAACTGCAGAACCAGTTGACATATACCAAGTTATCGATAGATCCAACTCCTAGATTTAAGGAGGATTTGACCAAGCTTTTAGAACAAGCTGTTGTGGATGGCATTATCTCTGGCACCATCAGGGATGCATTAAAAATTCACAAGACGTTAGTACGACCGCCTGGCCATCCTATTATATCGGCCAATAAATCACATTTTCAACCATCTGCGATTTACTTGGACTCATTTTTTCAGCCTTGCATACAAGTACATCTGCGATTTCTTTTGGACACTACCACTTCACTTAGCAGATTGTCTAATTTACCTAGGCTTGATGGTAATATTTGTATGGTATCTATGTGTAGAATAGATGTCCAAAGCCTCTATACGGTTATACCGCATGACTAAAGCATTCTAGCAGTTAAGAACTATATAAATGGGGGTATGGGACTCCAGGTCGACACCAAAAAGGTTGACACACCTTAGGTCGACACCTGAAATAGGTCGACATTGGCAAAAGGTTGACATGAACAAGGTCGACATGGAAAATGGTCGACGTGAGTTTTTTATGTTTTTTGGGTGTTGTTTTCTTCGTAGAGAGACCGGGAACCCCAATTAGTGCACCGCTTCGCTCGCCATGCTTCGGGCAAGGTAACCATTCCTAATTGTAGTCCACGTAGATCGTAAAGTATGAAAAAGTTCTAAAAATGAAAAATAAGATTTTACTTACCGATAAATCTATTTCTCGTAGTCCGTAGTGGATGCTGGGACTCCGTAAGGACCATGGGGATATAGCGGCTCCGCAGGAGACAGGGCACAAAATAAAAGCTTAAGGATCAGGTGGTGTGCACTGGCTCCTCCCCCTATGACCCTCCTCCAAGCCTCAGTTAGGATACTGTGCCCGGACGAGCGTACATAATAAGGAAGGATATTGAATCCCGGGTAAGACTCATACCAGCCACACCAATCACACCGTACAACTTGTGATCTGAACCCAGTTAACAGTATGATAAACGCAAAGGAGCCTCTGAAAAGATGGCTCACAACAATAATAACCCGAATTTTTGTAACAATAACTATATACAAGTATTGCAGACAATCCGCACTAGGGATGGGCGCCCAGCATCCACTACGGACTACGAGAAATAGATTTATCGGTAAGTAAAATCTTATTTTCTCTGACGTCCTAGTGGATGCTGGGACTCCGTAAGGACCATGGGGATTATACCAAAGCTCCCAAACGGGCGGGAGAGTGCGGATGACTCTGCAGCACCGAATGAGAGAACTCCAGGTCCTCCTCAGCCAGGGTATCAAATTTGTAGAATTTAGCAAACGTGTTTGCCCCTGACCAAGTAGCTGCTCGGCAAAGTTGTAAAGCCGAGACCCCTCGGGCAGCCGCCCAAGATGAGCCCACCTTCCTTGTGGAATGGGCTTTTACTGATTTTGGCTGTGGCAATCCTGCCACAGAATGTGCAAGCTGAATTGTACTACAAATCCAACGAGCAATCGTCTGCTTAGAAGCAGGAGCACCCAGCTTGTTGGGTGCATACAGGATAAACAGCGAGTCAGATTTTCTGACTCCAGCCGTCCTGGAAACATATATTTTCAAGGCCCTGACAACGTCAAGCAACTTAGAGTCCTCTAAGTCCCTGGTAGCCGCAGGTACCACAATAGGTTGGTTCATGTGAAATGCAGAAACCACCTTAGGTAGAAATTGAGGACGAGTCCTCAATTCCGCCCTGTCAGAATGAAATATCAAGTAAGGGCTTTTATATGATAAAGCCGCCAATTCTGACACACGCCTGGCTGAAGCCAAGGCTAACAGCATCGACACCTTCCATGTGAGATATTTTAAGTCCACAGTGGAAAGTGGTTCAAACCAATGTGACTTTAGAAAACTCAACACCACATTGAGATCCCAAGGTGCCACTGGAGGCACAAAAGGAGGCTGTATGTGCAGCACCCCTTTTACAAATGTCTGAACTTCAGGTACTGAAGCCAGTTCTTTCTGGAAGAAAATCGACAGGGCCGAAATTTGAACCTTAATGGACCCTAATTTTAGGCCCATAGACAGTCCTGTTTGCAGGAAATGAAGGAAACGACCCAGTTGAAATTCCTCTGTAGGGGCCTTCTTGGCCTCACACCACGCAACATATTTACGCCAAATGCGGTGATAATGTTTTGCGGTTACGTCCTTCCTGGCTTTGACCAGAGTAGGGATGACTTCTTCTGGAATGCCTTTTTCCCTCAGGATCCGGCGTTCAACCGCCATGCCGTCAAACGCAGCCGCGGTAAGTCTTGGAACAGACAAGGCCCCTGCAGTAGCAGGTCCTTTCTTAGAGGTAGAGGCCACGGTTCGACCGTGAGCATCTCTTGAAGTTCCGGGTACCAAGTCCGTCTTGGCCAATCCGGAACCACGAGTATAGTTCTTACTCCTCTCCTTCTTATGATTCTCAGTACTTTTGGTATGAGAGGCAGAGGAGGGAACACATACACTGACTGGTACACCCACGGCGTTACCAGAGCGTCCACTGCTATTGCCTGAGGGTCCCTTGACCTGGCGCAATATCTGTCCAGTTTTTTGTTTAGACGTGACGCCATCATGTCCACCTTTGGTTTTTCCCAACGGTTTACAATCAGGTGGAAGACTTCTGGGTGAAGTCCCCACTCTCCCGGGTGAAGGTCGTGTCTGCTGAGGAAGTCTGCTTCCCAGTTGTCCACTCCCGGAATGAATACTGCTGACAGTGCTATCACATGATTTTCCGCCCAGCGAAGAATCCTTGCAGCTTCTGCCATTGCCCTCCTGCTTCTCGTGCCGCCCTGTCTGTTTACGTGGGCGACTGACGTGATGTTGTCCGATTGGATCAACACCGCCTGACCCTGAAGCAGAGGTTTTGCTTGACTTAGGGCATTGTAAATGGCCCTTAGTTCCAGAATGTTTATATGAAGAGACGTTTCCAAGCTTGACCACAGGCCCTGGAAATTCCTTCCCTGTGTGACTGCTCCCCAGCCTCTCAGGCTGGCATCCGTGGTTACCAGGATCCAATCCTGAATGCCAAATCTGCGGCCCTCTAGTAGATGAGCACTCTGCAGCCACCACAGGAGAGACACCCTTGTCCTTGGCGACAGGGTTATCCGCTGATGCATCTGCAGATGCGATCCGGACCATTTGTCCAGTAGATCCCACTGAAATGTTCTTGCATGGAATCTTCCGAATGGAATCGCTTCGTAAGAAGCCACCATTTTCCCCAGGACCCTCGTGCACTGATGCACTGAGACCTGTCCTGGTTTTAGGAGGTTCCTGACTAGCTCGGATAACTCCCTGGCCTTCTCCTCCGGGAGAAACACCTTCTTCTGGACTGTGTCCAGAATCATTCCTAGGAACAGTAGACGTGTCGTTGGAATCAGCTGCGATTTTGGAATATTTAGAATCCACCCGTGCTGACGTAACACTACCTGAGATAGTGCTACTCCGACTTCTAACTGTTCCCTGGATCTTGCCCTTATCAGGAGATCGTCCAAGTAAGGGATAATTGAAATGCCTTTTCTTCGTAGAAGAATCATCATTTCGGCCATTACCTTGGTAAAGACCCGAGGTGCCGTGGACAATCCAAACGGCAGCGTCTGAAACTGATAATGACAGTTTAGTACTACAAACCTGAGGTACCCTTGGTGAGAAGGGTATATCGGGACGTGGAGATAAGCATCTTTGATGTCCAGAGACACCATATAGTCCCCTTCTTCCAGGTTCGCTATCACTGCTCTGAGTGACTCCATCTTGAATTTGAACCTTTTTATGTAAGTGTTCAAGGATTTCAGATTTAAAATTGGTCTCACCGAGCCGTCCGGCTTCGGTACCACAAACAGCGTGGAATAATACCCCTTTCCTTGTTGCAGGAGGGGTACCTTGATTATCACCTGCTGGGAATACAGCTTGTGAATGGCTTCTAGAACTGCCTCCCTGTCGGAGGGAGACTTTGGTAAAGCAGACTTCAGGAAACGATGAGGGGGAAACGCCTCGAATTCCAGTTTGTACCCCTGCGATACTACCTGTAGAATCCAGGGATCCACTTGCGAGTGAGCCCACTGCGCGTTGAAATTTTTGAGACGGGCCCCCACCATATCTGAGTCTGCTTGTAAAGCCCCAGCGTCATGCTGAAGACTTGGCAGAAGCAGGGGAGGGCTTCTGCTCTTGGGAAGCGGCTGCATGGTGCAGTCTTTTTCCTCTTCCTCTGCCCCGGGGCAGAAAGGAGTGGCCTTTTGCTCGCTTGTACTTATGGGAACGAAAGGACTGAGATTGAAAAGACGGTGTCTTTTTCTGCTGATGTGGAGTGACCTGGGGTAAAAAGGTGGATTTTCCAGCCGTTGCCGTGGCCACCAGGTCCGATAGACCAGCCCCAAATAACTCCCCCCCTTTATACGGCAATACTTCCATGTGCCGTTTGGAATCCGCATCCCCTGACCACTGTCGCGTCCACAACGCTCTTCTGGCAGAGATGGACATAGCACTTACTCTTGATGCCAGGGTGCAAATATCCCTCTGTGCATCACGCATATATAATAATGCATCCTTTAAATGTTCTATAGTTAACAAAATATTGTCCCTATCCAGGGTATCAATATTCTCAGTCAGGGAATCCGACCATGCGACTCCAGCACTGCACATCCAGGCTGAGGCGATTGCTGGTCGCAGTATAACACCAGTATGTGTGTATATACTTTTTAGGATATTTTCCAGCCTTCTATCAGCTGGTTCTTTGAGGGTAGCCGTATCAGGAGACGGTAACGCTACTTGTTTAGATAAATGTGTGAGCGCCTTATCTACCCTAGGGGGTGTTTCCCAACGCGCCCTAACCTCTGGCGGGAAAGGATATAATGCTAATAATTTTTTAGAAATTAGCTGTTTTTTATCGGGAGAAACCCACGCTTTTTCACACACCTCATTTATTTCCTCTGACTCAGGAAAAAATATTGGTAGTTTTTTCTCACCCCACATAATACCCTTCTTTGTGGTACTTGTAGTGTCAGAAAGGTTCAATGCCTCTTTCATTGCCGTGATCATGTAACGTGTGGCCCTACTGGACATTACGTTTGTCTCGTCACCGTCGACACTAGACTCAGTATCTGTGTCAGGGTCTGTGTCGACCCACTGAGGTAACGGGCGTTTTAGCGCCCCTGACGGTGTCTGAGACGCCTGGACAGGCACTAGCTGATTTGCCGGCTGTCTCATGTCGTCAACAGTTTTTTGCAAATTGCTGACATTATCACTTAATTGTTTAAATACAATCATCCAGTCAGGTGTCGACTCCCTAGGGGGTGACATCACCAACGCAGGCAACTGCTCTGCCTCCACATAATTTTCCTCCTCATACATGTCGACACACGCGTACCGACACACAGCACACACACACCGGGAATGCTCTGATAGAGGACAGGACCCCACTTAGCCCTTTGGAGAGACAGAGGGAGAGTCTGCCAGCACACACCCAGCGCTATATATATATATACAGGGATAACCTTATATAAGTGTTATTCCCTTATAGCTGCTGTTAATTATTGTTATTTGCTGCCAACAATGCCCCCCCTTCTCTTTTTTACCCTGATTCTGAAGCAGGACTGCAGGGGAGAGTCAGGGAGCCGTCCTTCCAGCGGAGCTGTGAGGGAAAATGGCGCTTGTGTGCTGAGGAGATAGGCTCCGCCCCTTCACGACGTCCTTATCTCCCGCTTTTTTGTGTAAAATGGCAGGGGATTAAAATACATCCATATAGCCCAGGAGCTATATGTGATGTATTCTGTTTTGCCACCTAAGGTATTCTGTTATATTGCGTCTCAGGGCGCTTCCCCCCCAGCGCCCTGCACCCTCAGTGACCGGAGTGTGAAGTGTGCTGAGAGCAATGGCGCACAGCTGCGGTGCTGTGCGCTACCTTAGTCTGAAGACAGGATGTCTTCTGCCACCGATTTCACCGGACCTCTTCGTCTCTTCTGGCTCTGTAAGGGGGACGGCGGCGCGGCTCCGGTGACCCATCCAGGCTGAACCTGTGATCGTCCCTCTGGAGCTAGTGTCCAGTAGCCTAAGAAACCCGATCCACTCTGCACTCAGGTGAGTCCGTTTCTTCTCCCCTTAGTCCCACGATGCAGTGAGCCTGTTGCCAGCAGGACTCACTGAAAATAAAAAAACCTAACTAAACTTTTATTCTAAGCAGCTCAGGAGAGCCACCTAGATTGCACCCTTCTCGGCCGGGCACAAAAATCTAACTGAGGCTTGGAGGAGGGTCATAGGGGGAGGAGCCAGTGCACACCACCTGATCCTTAAGCTTTTATTTTGTGCCCTGTCTCCTGCGGAGCCGCTATATCCCCATGGTCCTTACGGAGTCCCAGCATCCACTAGGACGTCAGAGAAAACAAAAATATGAAAAACTCATGTCGACCCTTTTCCATGTCGTCATTTTTTCATGTCGACCTTGTGCACGTCGATTATTGCAGGTGTCGACCTAAGGTGTGTCGACCAATTGGCATTGACCTAAGGTATGTCAACCTTTTTATTGTAGACCTGGAGTCCGGATACCTATAAAGGGGCATCCCCTAAACAAAAGCCCATAGCTAGAATTTTGCCTTAATTTGCTTCATATGATTTTGACTAAAAATCTCTTTCAGTATGATGGTGGGTGTATCTCCAGTGCACATGGTGCGCAATGGGGTCATCAGTGGCCCCGGTGTACTCTAAAATATTTATGTTTGGGATTGAACAGGAAATTTTCTTTGATGACCCAGATGTGGCGGGTAACATTGTGTTTTACTGCCGATACATAGATGATTTGCTGCGGTTTTGGAAAGGTACTGCCAGTGTGCTAGCTGAGGTTATTGACAAACATAACCTACGGGGACATCCCATTAAGCTCACCTATAATATTAGTAATGAGCTTATTAACTATCTAGATGTCCAGATATCTTTGAATGAGGGGGTTATTAATACTTCACTATTTTGAAAACCCATGGACTGCAATAACTTGCTTCATTACCATAGTTTTCACCCCAGGCCATTGAAGCCTTATTCACAGCTCATGAGAATCTGACGTAATACGTCCGATGATCAGATAGCTCAGGAACAAATGAATACTATGGAAGCTAAATTTAGGATACCATCATGCCCTTGTGGAAGAAGCTAAAACTAGGGCTATGTCAGTAAAAACGATTAGAGCTCCTCAATTCATCTCCGCAGAAAAATTAACAGCAATCTATGATACATTGGGTTGGACAATATAGCCCTGCAAGCCCCGCCATTAATACCATTTCTTTGGCATATGGTGCAAAGTGATCCTGAACTCAACTCTGGTCAAACCAAACCAAACCAAACTTATGTCCTGTTACACCAGAATTTTTTTTTTACGTTAGATCCTGGTGCGTGCTGATGTGACAGACTATACCGGTCGCTCAGCTACATGTAGACATACCAAGTGAGGTTGCATTAGATGCACTTGCACCACATGCCAATACCTTGTACTTGATAACACATTTCAACATCCTCAAACAGGTCGTACGTTGTACATTAACCAAACCTTTACATGCAGCTCTAAATTTGTGGTGTACCAGTTGATCTGTCCCTGTGGCCTGTCATACGTTGGTAAGACAGAGAGGATGTTTAAAGAACATATGGCAGCCCACAGGTCAGATATCAAAATGGCCATTGCCAAGGGCAACAGTGAGCAACCAGTTGCCAGGCATTTTTGCATGGCCCGTCATCCACTAGTGTCATTATTCTATCGGATGATTGACCAAGTGCCCGGGGCGATAGGGGAGCCAAATTGTTGCAACTTGAAACACGGTGGATACACCGTTTGGGGACATTAGGGGTCATTCCGAATTGATCGCTAGCTGCATTTGTTCGCAGCGCAGCGATCAGGCTAAAAAACAGCAGTTCTGTGCATGCGTATGCAGCGCAATGCGCACGCGCATCGTACGGGCACAACGAACGATGAAGTTTTGCACAGGGTCTAGAGAAGCATTTCAGTCGCACTGGTGGTCGAAGTGTGATTGACATGAAGTGGGCGTTTCTGGGTGTCAACTGACAGTTTTCAGGGTCGCAGGCGTGGCAGGAAAAACGCAGGCGTGGCTGGGCGGGTTTGTAACGTCAAAACAGGAACTAAACAGTCTGAAGTGATCGCAAGCGCTGAGTAGGTTTTGAGCTACTCTGAAACTGCACAAAAAAACTTTGTAGCCGCTCTGCGATGCATTCGTTCGCACTTCTGCCAAGCTAAAATACACTTCCAGTGGGCGGCGACATAGCGTTTGCACGGCTGCTAAAAACTGCTTTCGACCGAACAACTCGGAATGACCCCCATTACATCCCAAAGGACTTAATGACCATATGGGACTAAACAGTTTTCTATAATTGCTGCATTATTTTAGTTGAGGGCTATATGTGATGATTCTGGTCTAGTCCCATATGTCTGCACAACTGGTCCATGGCATAGAGTGCCTAAAGCTATATATACACTGTGTGTGTGTGTGTGTGTGTGTGTGTGTGTGTGTGTATGTATGTATATGTATATATATATATAGTAAATTTCCATCTATAGTTTTCCATCTGTTGAGTCTGATCTATCCTATGTGTGATTGCTCAAAGTATGTGCTGCACGTAATTTTTTCAATATGTGTCGTTAGCATTTTATTACACTATATAAACCGTGGACTATTTTGCAGCCTTACCTAGGGTTTATATTATCTGGTTAATGTGCTGCATTTGAAGATATTGCATGCTACTGCTCATAATATGTATGTCATTTCTCTTTAAAGTGTGTAACACTGTAAGGGAACAAGGTGCCGTTTCCTGGGGTAAATGGCAGCAAGCAGCAGCTGAGGAATCATACAAGTCCAGTTTGTGGTGCAACTGGCCAAAACCAGTTTTATTAAACAGAAAATAAAACAAACATTAAAAGAAAATACCTTGCCTCTCCGGCACTAACTAAACATAAGACGTTCCTAACTGTCTCTAAACAAAAACACAAAGTTTTCCAGTCAATACTATATGGCTCCCTTGTATAAGGAAGCGTGTTTCTCTCACAGAGATTCTCCAGTCTCCTCAGGCAGTCTGCCCCCACTAATCAGGCTAGCAGCCCTAAAAGGCGCTTGCTCAGCTGAAAGCCCTGATTAGCCCTCTGTCAGGTCAAAGACCCGAACTGGGCCCAATGTCTGGAACTTGCCCCCTCTCTCTCTCAGGGCCCTTATCCAGCTTTTCCAACAACTGAAAAGGTTCTCACAAAACAAAACATTTTCATGGAAGTTTTCCTGTTTCTAAAACATATAAGACAAGGACCTGGGACAAACATACCTGCCCTCAAACACTATTCCAGTGTTCTGGTAACAAGTGTTTGTTATGATGCCTGGTTACTATGGGCCCTCATTCCGAGTTGTTCGCTCGGTATTTTTCATCGCATCGCAGTGAAAATCCGCTTAGTACGCATGCGCAATGTTCGCACTGCGACTGCGCCAAGTAACTTTACTATGAAGAAAGTATTTTTACTCACGGCTTTTTCTTCGCTCCGGCGATCGTAATGTGATTGACAGGAAATGGGTGTTACTGGGCGGAAACACGGCGTTTCAGGGGCGTGTGGCTGAAAACGCTACCGTTTCCGGAAAAAACGCAGGAGTGGCCGGAGAAACGGTGGGAGTGCCTGGGCGAACGCTGGGTGTGTTTGTGACGTCAACCAGGAACGACAAGCACTGAACTGATCGCACAGGCAGAGTAAGTCTGGAGCTACTCTGAAACTGCTAAGTAGTTAGTAATCGCAATATTGCGAATACATCGGTCGCAATTTTAAGAAGCTAAGATTCACTCCCAGTAGGCGGCGGCTTAGCGTGTGTAACTCTGCTAAATTCGCCTTGCGACCGATCAACTCGGAATGAGGGCCATGGTGAGGGGACACATCCTGGTTGACGGACCAAGGGGTGATGTTACCGGAAATGCGTAACAGGAAGCGGGCGGGTGATCCGCATCCCGGATGCCACTGTGCACTATGGTGATATGGTATTTAAGGTAAGACTTTTTGTTACTATATGTGGGGGGTCATTCCTAGTTGATCGCTTGCTAGCAGTTTTTAGCAGCCGTGCAAACGCTATGCCACCTCCCACTGGGAGTGTATTTTAGCTTAGCAGAAGTACGAACGAATGGATCGCAGAGCGGCTACAAATTTTTTTTGTGCTGTTTCAGAATAGCTCAAAACCTACTCAGCGCTTGCGATCACTTCAGACTGTTTAGTTCCTGTTTTGATGTCACAAACCCGCCCAACGTTTGCCTAGCCACGCCTGCGTTTTTCCTGGCATGCCTGCGTTTTTTCGAACACTCCCTGAGAACGGTCAGTTGCCACCCAGAAACACCCACTTCATGTCAAACACTCTGCGGACACCAGTGTGACTGAAATGCTTCGCTAGACCCTGTGCAAAACTACATCGTTCGTTGTGCCCGTACGGCGCGCGTGCGCATTGCGCCTCATATGCATGCGCAGAACTGCCGTTTTTTAGCCTGATCGCTGCGCTGCGAACAAATGCATCTAGCAATCAACTCGGAATGACCCCCTGTGATACCTGATGAAAATGCCAAAATAAATAGGCATTGAAACGTTGTATACTATGCTGGAGTGGAGTACTTTTTCCTAACCCCCAGGAGTGCCGCACCTTTATATATAAAATAAAACTTTGTTTAACAGCTCCACCCCCAGACCCAGGGTTCCTGAAACTATTTTGCCAGAACACTACTGACTATATCTGTATGTCAATTTTAAGAGAAGTAAACTATCTTTCAAATAGAAATCATTTTCAATAACGTTCTGCCAAAATGTGGAATCCTAAATGTTTTTTTTTGCAGGATGAATGTTGTGTAGAGTTTCCCTTTTTCTGCTCTATAACAAGCCTGGATGTCATTATCCTTATCACACATACTGTAGTCATGCCACAACCATCTCCCAGACTCCAGCAAACCTCTTTTTATTCCCAAAAAAGTACTCTGTAGAGTCTCACGATTTGTTTATAATAAACCTTGTCTGTTTATTGTGCTCAGAGACATATTTGGAGAGAACACGGAAATATCTTTTCCAGTAAAATATATGTGAAAAACAAAAAGCAATGAACTTGCTACAGTGCACGTTTCTCTTCACACAGGGCAGCATTAGGATAGCACACATCATTAGGGCGCACACCCAGGACAATCTGAAGCGGACTACGCTGCACAAAGGGGAGTGTCTAGCATGATCCTGTCCCATCACTCTTTCCCCATATCGTGCCATATCATATCTTACATCAATGCTAGTGATACCATAAAATGTGAACAGAAGAAATTATTCATATTTTGAACGGGGGAAATCATAACTATTGTTTTGAAAGGAAGAAATGAGCATTAGTATTTTGAGAGTAGCTGCCAGTAAGAAGAGGCATGAGGTGGGATAATGTGTGCTTAGAAATTGCAATTCTATCTCTACCTGTTCTATTATGTTCGTGTATTTATGATGGTATGTTTAACCTTTTACTGAACACTTATTTTATTTAGATTAGTTAAATATATGTTTGATACAGTCTATCCTACAGACCAGCTATAGTGTTAATTATTAATACTGTATTCCATACACTATCAAGTGTTTAAAAAGACTAATGTGCACATATATGTTCCAGGGTCAGTACTGTTTCTTCTACTGCTCCCTCA
The DNA here is from genome assembly GCF_028390025.1 of Pseudophryne corroboree. Classification (NCBI taxonomy): domain Eukaryota; kingdom Metazoa; phylum Chordata; class Amphibia; order Anura; family Myobatrachidae; genus Pseudophryne; species Pseudophryne corroboree. Next base: position 849,096,724 of record NC_086445.1, read on the forward strand.
GACTCCCGCACTTGCTCCAAAGTTTTGCAGGGGAGGCACTCGATATACCGTCTGTCGGGATCCCTGCGCTCAGCATACAGATGCCGGAATCCCGACAGCCTGTATACTGACAACTATTCTCCCTCTTGGGGTGTCCACGACACCCCTGGAGGAAGAATAAACAGCATGGCGCCACCGTGCCAGCAGCGTGGCGAGCGCAGCGAGCCCGCAAGGGGCTCTTTTGCGCTCACCTCGCTGCCGGCACCGAGCGCCGGGATCCCAACAGCCGGCCACTCATTCTACACCCGTTTTGCAGAGTGGGAGACTATAGATTGCATTTGGAAACCCCACTCTAGAAAACCTGCATTTTCCCCTGGATTGGTGCGGGGATGTGCCGCACTGAGAGGCAGCCCTGTTTAGGCAGGTGTGTTGTGTATTGCAAAATGACCTACACTACAGATGATTGGTTAGATTTGGTATTTAATTCTGTGAAGGAGATGAGGATAGCACACTGGGCTAGATGCATCGTCACTTGGAGAGTGATAAAATGGAGAGAAAAAAGTACTAGCCAATCAGCTCCCGACTGTCATGTGTTTGAAAAAATAAGAATTTACTTACCGATAATTCTATTTCTCGTAGTCCGTAGTGGATGCTGGGAACTCCGTAAGGACCATGGGGAATAGCGGCTCCGCAGGAGACAGGGCACATCTAAAGAAAGCTTTAGGATCACCTGGTGTGCACTGGCTCCTCCCCCTATGACCCTCCTCCAAGCCTCAGTTAGGATACTGTGCCCGGACGAGCGTACACAATAAGGAAGGATTTTGAATCCCGGGTAAGACTCATACCAGCCACACCAATCACACTGTACAACTTGTGATCTGAACCCAGTTAACAGCATGATAATAGAGAAGCCTCTATAAAATATGGCTCACTACAACAATAACCCGAATTTTTTGGTAACAATAATTATGTACCAGTATTGCAGACAATCCGCACTTGGGATGGGCGCCCAGCATCCACTACGGACTACGAGAAATAGAATTATCGGTAAGTAAATTCTTATTTTCTCTGACGTCCTAGTGGATGCTGGGAACTCCGTAAGGACCATGGGGATTATACCAAAGCTCCCAAACGGGCGGGAGAGTGTGGATGACTCTGCAGCACCGAATGAGAGAACTCCAGGTCCTCCTCAGCCAGGGTATCAAATTTGTAGAAGTTTACAAACGTATTTGCTCCTGACAAAGTAACTGCTCGGCAAAGTTGTAAAGCCGAGACCCCTCGGGCAGCTGCCCAAGATGAGCCCACCTTCCTTGTGGAGTGGGCATTTTAAGATTTTTGGCTGTGGCAGGCCTGCCACAGAATGTGCAAGCTGAATTGTACTACAAATCCAACGAGCAATCGTCTGCTTAGAAGCAGGAGCACCCAGTTTGTTGGGTGCATACAGGATAAATAGCGAGTCAGATTTTCTGACTCCAGCCGTCCTGGAAACATATATTTTCAGGGCCCTGACCACGTCAAGCAACTTGGAATCCTCCAAGTCCTTAGTAGCCGCAGGTACCACAATAGGTTGCTTCATGTGAAATGCAGAAACCACCTTAGGTAGAAATTGAGGACAAGTCCTCAATTCTGCCCTGTCAGAATGAAATATTAAATAAGGGCTTTTATATGATAAAGCCGCCAGTTCTGACACACGCCTGGCTGAAGCCAGGGCTAACAGCATCGTCACCTTCCATGTGAGATATTTTAAGTCCACAGTGGTGAGTGGTTCAAACCAATGTGACTTTAGGAAACTCAACACAACATTGAGATCCCAAGGTGCCACTGGAGGCACAAAAGGAGGCTGTATATGCAGTACCCCTTTTACAAATGTCTGAACTTCAGGCACTGAAGCCAGTTCCTTTTGGAAGAAAATCGACAGGGCCGAAATTTGAACCTTAATGGACCCTAATTTTAGGCCCATAGACAGTCCTGTTTGCAGGAAATGGAGGAAACGACCCAGTTGAAATTCCTCTGTAGGGGCCTTCTTGGCCTCCCACCACGCAACATATTTTCGCCAAATGCGGTGATAATGTTTTGCGGTTACGTCCTTCCTGGCCTTGACCAGGGTAGGGATGACTTCATCTGGAATGCCTTTTTCCTTCAGGATCCGGCGTTCAACCGCCAAGCCGTCAAACGCAGCCGCGGTAAGTCTTGGAACAGACAAGGCCCCTGCTGGAGCAGGTCCTTTCTTAGAGGTAGAGGCCACGGTTCGTCCGTGAGCATCTCTTGAAGTTCCGGATACCAAGTCATTCTTGGCCAATCCGGAACCACGAGTATAGTTCTTACTCCTCTCCTTCTTATGATTCTCAGTACTTTTGGTATGAGAGGCAGAGGAGGGAACACATACACTGACTGGTACACCCACGGTGTTACCAGAGCGTCCACCGCTATTGCCTGAGGGTCCCCTGACCTGGCGCAATATCTGTCTAGTTTTTTGTTTAGACGGGACGCCATTATGTCCACCTTTGGTTTTTCCCAACGGTTTACAATCAGGTGGAAGACTTCTGGGTGAAGTCCCCACTCTCCCGGGTGAAGGTCGTGTCTGCTGAGGAAGTCTGCTTCCCAGTTGTCCACTCCCGGAATGAACACTGCTGACAGTGCTATCACATGATTTTCCGCCCAGCGAAGAATCCTTGCAGCTTCTGCCATTGCTCCCCTGCTTCCCGTGCCGCCCTGTCTGTTTACGTGGGCGACTGACGCGATGTTGTCCGATTGGATCAATACCGCCTGACCCTGAAGCAGGGGTTTCGCATGACTTAGGGCATTGTAAATGGCCCTTAGTTCCAGAATATTTATATGAAGAGATGTCTCCAGGCTTGACCATAAGCCCTGGAAATTCCTTCCCTGTGTGACTGCTCCCCAGCCTCGCAGGCTGGCATCCGTGGCCACCAGGACCCAGTCCCGAATGCCGAATCTGCGGCCCTCTAGAAGATGAGCACTCTGCAACCACCACAGGAGGGATACCCTTGTCCCCGGTGACAGGGTTATCCGCTGAAGCATCTGAAGATGCGACCCGGACCATTTGTCCAGTAGGTTCCACTGGAAAGTCTTGCGTGGAATCTGCCGAATGGGATTGCTTCGTAGGAAGCCACCATTTTTACCCAGAACCCTTGTGCATTGATGCACTGAGACTTGGTTCGGTTTTAGGAGGTTCCTGACTAGCTCGGATAACTCCCTGGCTTTCTCCTCCGGGAGAAACACCTTCTTTCTGGACTGTGTCCAGGATCATCCCTAGGAACAGAAGACAAGTCGTCGGAACCAGCTGCGATTTTGGAATATTGAGAATCCAATCGTGCTGCCGCAACACTACCTGATATAGTGCTACACCGATCTCCAACTGTTCCCTGGATCTTACCCTTATCAGGGAATCGTCCAAGTAACGGATAACTAAAATTCCCTTCCTTCGAAGGAATATCATCATTACGGTCATTACTTCAGTAAAGACCCGGGGTGCCGTGGACCATCCCTACGGCAGCGTCCGAACTGATAGTGACAGTTCTGTACCATAACCTGAAATACCCTTGGTGAGAAGGGTAAATTTTGACATGAAGGTAAGCATCCTTGATGTCCAGAGACATCATGTAGTCCCCTTCTTCCAGGTTTGCAATCACTGCTCTGAGTGACTCAATTTTGAATTTGAACCTCTGTATGCAAGTGTTCAAAGATTTTAGATTTTAGATTTTAAAATCGGTCTCACCGAGCCGTCTGGCTTCGGTACCACAATAGTGTGGAATAATACCCCGTTCCCTGTTGCAGGAGGGGTACCTTGATTATCACCTGCTGGGAATACAGCTTGTGAATGGTTTCCAAAACTGCCTCCCTGTCAGCGGGAGACGTCGGCAAAACAGACCTTTGGAAACGGCGAGGGGGATACGTCTCGAATTCCAATTTGTACCCCTGAAATATTACCAGAAGGATCCAGGGGTCTACTTGCGAGTGAGCCCACTGCGCACTGAAATTCATTGAGAACGGGACCCCACCGTGCCTGAACTTGTAAAGCCCTAGCGTCATACTGAGGGCTTGGCAGAGGCGGAAAAGAGTTTCTGTTCCTTGGAACCGGCTGATCTCTGCAGCCATTTACCTCTCCCTCTGTCACGAGCAGAAAAGAGGAACCCTTTTGTCCGCTTGCCAACCAGGCCTGCGCCTGATAATACGGTGTCTTATTTTGAGAGGCGACCTGGGGTACATCCCCTCTTTTAAGGCAATACTTCCAAATGCCGTTTGGAATCCGCATCACCTGACCACTTTACTGGTATAATTGGACAACGCACTTATACTTGATGCCAGTCGGCAAATATTCCGCTGTGCATCATGCATATATAGAAATGCATCTTTTAATTGCTCTATAGGCAATAATATACTGTCCTTATCTAGGATATCATATTTCCAGTCAGGGAATCCGACCACGCCAACCCAGCACTGCACATCCAGGCTGAGGCGATTGCTGGTCGCAGTATAACACCAGTATGTGTGTAAATACATTTTAGGATACCCTCCTGCTTTCTATCAGCAGGATCCTTAAGGGCGGCCATCTCAAGAGAGGGTAGAGCCCTTGTTCTTACAAGCGTGTGAGCGCCTTATCCCCCCTAGGGGGTGTTTCCCAACGCACCCTAACCTCTGGCGGGAAAAGGTATACTGCCAATAACTTTTTAGAAATTATCAATTGTTATCGGGGGGAAACCCACGCATTTTATTTCTCAGATTCAGGAAAACTACAGGAAGTTTTTCCTCACCAACATAATACCCCTTTTTTTTTTTGGTGGTATTCATATTATCAGAAAAGTGTAAACTTTTTTCATTGCCTCAATCATGCAATGTGTGGCCCTATTTGGAAATCACGGTTGTCTCTTCACCGTCGACACAGGAGTCAGTATCCGTGTCGGCGTCTGTATCTGAGGTAACGGGCGCTTTAGAGCCCCTATATGAGACGTCTGGACATGCACAAGCTGAGTAGCCGGCTGTCTCATGTCAACCACTGTCTTTTATACAAAGCTGACACTGTCACGCAATTTCCACAGTACATCCACTCAGGTGTCGACCCCCCAGGGGGTGACAACACTATTACAGACACTCTACTCCGTCTCCTCATCATTTTTCTCCTCATACATGTCGACACAAACGTACCGACACACAGCACACACACAGGGAATGCTCTGATAGAGGACAGGACCCCACTAGCCCTTTGGGGAGACAGAGGGAGAGTTTGCCAGCACACACCAGAGCGCTATATATATACAGGGATAACCTTATATAAGTGTTTTTCCCTTTATAGCTGCTGTATTGTTTATACTGCGCCTAATTTGTGCCCCCCTCTCTTTTTTAACCCCTTTCTGTAGTGTAGTGACTGCAGGGGAGAGCCAGGGAGCTTCCCTCCAACTGAGCTGTGAGGGAAAATGGCGCCAGTGTGCGGAGGAGATAGGCTCCGCCCCTTTCTCGGCGTCCTTATCATCCGTTTTCTTGTATGTTTTGGCAGGGGTTAAATGCATCCATATAGCCCAGGAGTTATATGTGATGCATTTATTTTAGCCATAAAAGGTTTTCTAACGATTTATTGCGTCTCAGGGCGCTGCCCCCCCAGCGCCCTGCACCCTCAGTGACCGGAGTGTGAAGTGTGCTGAGAGCAATGGCGCACAGCTGCGGTGCTGTGCGCCTACCTTTATCTGAAGACAGGAAAGTCTTCTGCCGCCGATTTTTCCGGACCTCTTCGCTCTTCTGGCTCTGTAAGGGGGCCGGCGGCGCGGCTCCGGTGACCCATCCAGGCTGAACCTGTGATCGTCCCTCTGGAGCTAATGTCCAGTAGCCTAAGAAGCCCAATCCACTCTGCACGCAGGTGAGTTCGCTTCTTCTCCCCTTAGTCCCTCGATGCAGTGAGCCTGTTGCCAGCAGGTCTCACTGAAAATAATAAACCTAAACTAAAACTTTCACAAAGAGCTCAGGAGAGCCCCTAGTGTGCACCCTTCTCGTCGGGCACAGAAATCTAACTGAGGCTTGGAGGAGGGTCATAGGGGGAGGAGCCAGTGCACACCAGGTGATCCTAAAGCTTTCTTTAGATGTGCCCTGTCTCCTGCGGAGCCGCTATTCCCCATGGTCCTTACGGAGTTCCCAGCATCCACTAGGACGTCAGAGAAATGACAATTAGGAGCGAACTACTTTTCTGCTCTCCATTGTATCACCCTCCAAGCGATGATGCATCTCGCACACTATTCCTGGCCTTATAAAAGATCCCAGAAATGCGTTGGCATTTGTGTGGACTATCCGATAGATGGTGAAGGATTCTGGAGCCATTGTCTGACTGGGAGCTATGCCGTGGTTGTGATCCGGGACACCCGCAGGTATTTCTTTAAACATTTATACAGAGAGCTAATTTACATTGGTTTTCATGCACAGTCGGTAATTGCACCTTAATTCACACCATCTTGTGTAATGCTTATCTTTTATGTGTGTTTTTTTATACCTTTATACTTTAAAAAAAAAAACCTGCATGTTTACTACATCTGAGATGCGATCACATACTGACGATTTTTGGGCCAGTGTCCATGTGCAGTACTTATTCTGCGCGTGCATCTCAGTGATGCGAATGCCTCTGCATGATTGACAGCCAGAGGCGTTCGCAGGGTGGTCAAGATTGATGAAGCGGCATTGCGGGGGTGATGCAGCGAAAACAGGGGCGGGTCTGGGCCATTTTCGGGGTGGCTGCTGCAACGGGAAACATGGACGGTCTGCGTCTGCCTTCGCAGCCAGGCTGCACAGGCAGGTGGCATCCCTAATTCAGCGATGTGATTGCAATTAAATTGTAAACGCATCGCTGGTGGCCATTTGCATGCTGGACGGCCTTCCCCTGTACTAATTTAGCAAAACTGCAATTGAACTTAATAAGGTCCAAAATACAGGTACTGTACGTTTTTGTCTCTCACCTATTTTATGCATCTGACTATAATGTCTTGTGGGAGATTGCGAAGAAGGAGAAATTAACAAGCTCCATATGCTCTGACAAACAAACAATTGCACTGTGGTCGGAGAAGAGCATATGTCCTTATACAATAAGGGATGTATCATTTTATTATATAACGACTGATTTCAATAAGTGCCAATAGAAAGAACATTAAAAATGTTGGTTGCACTAGTTGTTTAGTTAAGGAGTGAGGTTCTCCTTATGTGTGTCCTCTTTACAGGCAGCTTTGGCAGTGTGCACATTTGATGGTACCTACCTATTGTTATTTTTTTACATATTATACTGCATAATGTAAGTTGGCAGTGTTTGATGGGGATGCCTGGAGCAGCAGCTCCATCTGCCCCATTATTAATCCGGCCCTGGCACAGGTACTGTAGCTATGTGTGATCAGCAAAAACTAGATTTGATTTTGCAGGAAAAGACGCATCAATTATAGGAAAGCATCTTGCGGTGCATCCCATACCTATTCCTACTAGGGGATATGGTTAGAATACTGGCGTTGTGGATGCCGGCAGCCAGAATACCGAAGCTGGAATCCTGACACTGTTCACAAGACCGACATCGGGACAAAGACATCGATGACAATGATGGTAACAGAATCCGGACTGCTGGCAGACCTGAACGTAACAATGGCCGGGAGGGGAATGGTTAGGCTGCCGGGGGGTGGGAGCTTAGGTTTAGGCACTAGAGGGGGGGGGGTTAGGGTTAGGCACAAAAAAGGAAGGGTTAGGCATTAACGGGAGGGGGATAGGCTGCGAAAAGGGAGTGTTAGGGTTAGGCTGCGGGGAGGGTTAGGGAGGTAGAGGGGGGGGGGGCTTAGAATACAGGTTGAGTATCCCATATCCAAATATTCCGAAATACGGACTTTTTTGAACGAGAGTGAGATAGTGAAACCTTTGTTTTTTGATGACTCAATGTACACAAACTTTGTTTAATACACAAAGTTATTAAAAATATTGTATTAAATGACCTTCAGGCTGTGTGTATAAGTTGTATATGAAACATACATGAATTATGTGTATGTACACACACTTTGTTTAATGCACAAAGTTATAAAAAATATTGGCTAAAATGACCTTCAGGCTGTGTGTATAAGGTGTATATGTAACATAAATGTATTCTGTGCTTAGATTTAGGTCCCATCACCATGATATCTCATTATGGTATGCAATTATTCCAAAATACAGAAAAATCCGATATCCAAAATACGTCTGGTCCCAAGCATTTTGGATAAGGGATACTCAACCTGTACTTACTTACCAGGTGTCTGTATTCTGATCACTGGCATTCCAAGTGCCGGGATTCCGATACCATCCCCCCTACCAGGGCCAGAACAGGGCTCTATGCCTTCTTATACTGACCACGGGGTTAGGGTTAGCTTCCCGCCAGACCTAAACCTGTGATATCATGACATCCCACCTTGGAAGTGTGGCCTTGGGCTTTAGGCAGAGCATCCTAGAATGCTCCGGGCAGCTCCACAGGCTGCAAGGTGCCTGCCCAGAGAGTTCCTTGGATGCTCCAGGCAGCTTAGCAGCAGTGCTACAAGGCACCCTGCAAGCCACATGCAGGTGCCATGGGGTATCGATGGTGCCATCCACAGGGCCAGGCACCCTGTGCAATGGCACCACTCGTACACAGATTGTTATGAACTTAATTCCTACACTTAGGGTGAGATGTACTAAGCCTTGGAGAGAGATAAAGTACCAGCCAATCAGCTCATAACTGCCACGTAACAGGCTGTGTTTGAAAAAAAGACAGGAGCTGATTGGCTGGTACTTTAGGTCTCTCCGCTTTCTCTCTCTCTCCATGGCTTAGTACATCTTAACCTTGGTTTGATACCTGTAATCATCATCAGTGCAGACTTGCAGCAGACAGCAAATGTAATGCCTGAAAATAGGCGTATTTACACTTCCGTCCAATGCTGCATAGACCGCAATTGTATCGACATGCCCTCACTTAGCTTTGCCATAGTAGGAATGCCCCCTTACAGCCCAGTTACACCTTCTCAGTTGCAAGTGCAGATGTTGCCCATACTTCTGTGCGCTCAGTTCTAGACTATGCGTAGTGCGATGGCACGTAAGATATGCTCTGCACATAGTAATAGTGCTGAAGTTACCATTTTTGAATGATCACTACCCATGTACTGTGCTTATCTTTAGCTAGTCACACTATAACCAACTCATTATACTTTAATATTTACTCCAGATCAATTTTGAGTATAGGTTTATTAAAATGACATACAACTGTATTAGTAATGTAAACCTTATATTCCAAATATTTAGCAATAAACAGGAAAAGCATCTGCAAAATTCACAGGAAAACCCAATAAGCTCTTTACCCTGAGTTCACTGTATTCATTGTCATTTTATACTTCTCACAGCCTATAAGGCAGAGCCATAACTGGTGTGGCCTCAAACTTTAGTGCCCAGTGTGCCGAAACTGGTGCAAGAGGCGACCTGCGGCCTCACAATTTAGTACCCAGTGTGCTAAAACCTGTGCAAGGCGCAATCCACAGCCTCACAAACTAGTGCCCAGTGTGCCGAAACTGGTGCAAGAGGCGACCCGCAGCCTCACAAAACTGGTGCCAGGGTCTACCCATAGTCTCACAGCTCATTAATAAGGGTCTAACGTTATGCATGACTACTAAACATACATAAAAGAATAGGGCAGCAGAGAACTACTAGAAACAGCTGTCATGTTGCTCAATACTTCAGTAGTAGATCCTGCCACTCTTGGTCTCTGAACCAGTTATGTGCTTGAGACCCGGATACAGTGTATCTGGTTTTGCTTCGTAGGTAAGGTGGACTGTGCGGATGGACAGTGGGAATTGTAAAAAGTTAGTTCTCTGCAAACCTTTGCTAGGATCTCAGTAGTCTGCCACTATGTAGGCTTTTGTTTTACACTATACAAAAAGTTCTATGGCACAGTAAGATCTTTTGGAAATCAGCAAGGTAGGAAACGGACATGTGATGTGTCTGAAGCTATGGGATGAATACACTTTTTAAAAAATGTTTTTTTGTCTGTGCTCTATTCTGATCACGAATAATGCAATAAAGAGTCCTTTACTAGACTAGACGTTTCATTCTGCACTAATAATGTACCATAAAGCAAAAGTATGACAGAACATCATCGGTATCAATTCCGTTTTTTGTTTTCAGTGGAAGATGCCTGAAGAACCCTCACTGAGGGCTATCCTGGGGTTTCTACTATAATCTAAAAAGACAGAAATTAACGGCTCCTCCATGGGGATCAGGAGGTCGCACACAAGATGCGACCTCCCAGTCCCAACAGTTGCAGGGGCGTTACAAGCCATTTATCAGCTAGCGCTCCTGCAACAGCACAGTGTACACGCATATACAATACAAACCAGGAGAACAGGCAGCAATTGTATAGGTATGTACCCAGTGTCGGACTGGGACATGAAGGGCCCACTGGGGGGATGCAGTGATAGGGGCCCATACTTAAGGGTGTGGCCAGCCTACAAAGGGGGTGCGGCCAGCCTCTACAGAGGCTTGAAATACACAATAGTCTAGTGCAGTGTAATGCAACATATCTACCATGTATAATACAAGTGCACAGTCTGTAACCTAATCCCTAGAGGAAGGCAGTGGGCCCACAGGCAGTGGGGCCTACCGGTGGTTTCCCTGGTACCCCTGTGGGCCAGTCCAACCCTGTATGTACCAACCTTTACCCAGACCTAGGCTTGTTGGAGGGGCCGGGGAGGCACGCGCAAGCTGCTGAGAGGGGTAATTATCCCCCTTTGCAGACCCATGCATAGTATTCTTTCTATTATTTTAATTTTTGAGAGGGGGCGGGGCTATGCCTTTCAGTTATATATGTAAAAAGGGGCCCAGGCCATGCACTTTCGAATGGTTGGCCAAGCCTATGTGTCACACCTCCACTGCAACTGGCCACACCTCTAAGCGTGAGCACTCTCCCAGCATGCCCCAGTCACACACTGGGCTGGAGAGAAACACAGGGTGGGTGTCATAACCCTGGAAAGCAAAAATGAGGGGGGTCACAAGGTTGGGGAAAAAAAGGCATTGAGGGGGGGGGGGGGGGGGTCTGGAAAGACACAGAGGTATGAGGCTATATGGTGACCATATTAGCTAGCAACCTGGTGACCTAGCAAATACTAGTGGCAATAATTAACCACTTTTCTATCAATAGGACTCCGTGCGCTTTACATTTGCAGGTTTAAAAAACAAACATTTCTATACTGTACATCACTCACTTGTTGTTTTAATTTTTTTAATATGAGCAATACAGAACACAACAACAGACAATGACAAATCTGAGCGATAAATTGTTTTTACATACACAGGCAACATCATACTTTACTGCGGCGGATGACTTGTGACCCATAACTTTAGATTTACTGTGTTATGTTCTCTGTTGTACACATTGTACTAAATTACAAATGACAAAACCAGATCTGTTTGGCAAGGAGGAGTGAGCAAAGACCTTAGCTTCACCTCCAAAGCCAGAAAGAGCTATCCCTAGCCAAATAAACACAGTCAGCAGTAAACAATCTAATTTACTGCTCTGTGGATAGAGTCTGTCATAAAGACATTACCCAAGTCTCAAGTAAATAGGAGAGCATCTGTGTCAGGCAGCAGGTGGAAGTGAGGTAGAAGCCTATACAGCTGTTTGGCATGTCAGTGATTATTATTTTGGCGGACATTTGGTCACTAGCACATGGAGAACAGAACATATTAACATGGCTTGCAGATAGAGGACAACGCTGGTGGGACAGTTAACAAAGAGACTACGATGAAAAACACAAATGCACGGTACAACCTTTGCAGCCAAATTCAATTCCATATTATTATTATTAAAATGTTATTTATAAGGCACCACAAGTGTCCACAGCACCATACATCTGGCAACAGTAGTAACACAAGTCACAATTAGCACAATACAGCTGGGAAGCCATCTGAGTGAGGGGGTAATCGGCAACGGGTGGAACCAGTCTCCAGTAGTGACTGCAAGACCAGCAGGAGTAGAGCCGCTGGAAGAGACGGATAGCCATGAGCGAGAGAGGAATTCTGGGCTAAATGACCACTAAGTACAGCTGCAGCCACACTAATCGTTGCTGCAGTCGCGCCATACTAGTCGCCTGGTCGCACTATAGAAATGGCACATTAAGGCTCACTAAGGTGTACTATGGCGCAAGAAGGTACATAGCATGTACTCACACTGCTTCACCGCTGTGTGGAGATCGCTCCACTAATGATAACAGTGCTGAATAACCGCGGATGGATATGGCACTACAGGTACAACTGTAGGAAGTCCTGACAAGCAGCTCAGTGCACAGTACAGTACAGTAAATAAAGTTCCCTTTTAAGTACAATAATATTGCAGGAGGAACAACAGTATTGCATGAAATTCTACATGCGCCGAGTGTCATATTCCGCCAGTATTACAAATGAGTGGCGGGAATAAGGATCGCTATATAACGACATTACGATCCTATCTAAAAATGCCAACATTATAAAATACATGTTCCCAGTCACAGACCCTGGAAGTCAATGACAGTGGAAATACGGTATATAAGAAACTGTTAATAAATACAGTATAGGGTACAGTTGCGCACAGCATCACTATAACATATCACTACAGGCAATCATCAACTTCCTCTGTGGCTGTCTTGGTCAAGTGGGATCGCCAATGATTACATGATTACCATGCCCTTAACTCAGGGTTCTATTCTCGCATAGGACACAAGCTGTACACTTTTGACAAATAATGTAGGATTCTGCTCGGTTGTCAATTTTATGCAGCATACATACACAGTATGTTTTACATTGTAAAGGTGCATACACACGGTGAGATCCTTGCTATGCCCGATTTTTACTATGCGAATTCCCTTGAACTCCCCCAGGGCCCAGAAGCATAGATTTTGACTATCTATACTTTTGATTTTGACTAAGTGCCAATTCTGACTATACTTTGTACTAGATAGTACACTAGATAGTCAAGATTGACTTGCCTGCACTTTCTATCTAGGCTTGAGAAACCGACCCCGCGGGACCGCGCATTAGGATTGAATAGTTATCGCAAACAGCATAACACCTTCCGATTTGCACTATATAGTCAAAATCGAAAGGATTTATCTCACCACATGTACACACCTTTAGACTCATATCAACACATAATGCAACTTGTGTCAATACTGTGCTTCAATCGCCGAACGTCATTTTCCGTAGCCGTACAAATGATCCTCAGGATTGCTATATAAAGTCATTTGTACTGTACCGCCTTGACACAGTAACTACTGAACAAAGAACGCTGTTGGATTGTATGTTATTTACATAGTGGAAAGGACGGAAGTAGTTGTGTCTTAAGGTGCGTACACTCTGTGAGATAAACTGTTAAGGAAAGTTAGTGCATATCTAAAGGTGTTAGGCAGCTTGCGATACAGATTCGATCCCGATGCGCGCTCCCTTAAGGCTAGATAGACTGTGCAGGCAAGTCAATCTTGACTATCTAGTGTACTATCTAGTACAAAGTGTAGTCAATATTGGCACTTCGTCAAAATCGTATATAGACAAAATCGAAAGTACAATTAGTCAAATTCTGTGTTATCTGTGCTATCTGGGTTCTGGGGGAATTCAAGGGAAATCGCATAGTCAAAATCGGGCAAAGCAGGGATCTCACCGTGTGTACACACCTTTATAAGGAAAATTTTATAAAATAAATAAATAAATAACAACAACGTGTGAATTATGCATAAGCCTATCCAGGAACGGGGTATGGAAATAGTTAGTGCACCATATCATATAGAATATGCCCTATTTTCCTATTACAGGTAGAACAGTAATCTTCTTGAAATGCTAACACAGCCCCACTTTGAGTTTTTGGCTTTCCTTTCTTGAACCTTACATAAAACAAAGCACAATGTATAATTACATGTGTGTCCACTGATAGACATTCTATAAACGGATGGTAAAGAAACCCCAGGACCAGACTCACTACTGGAGTTTAGATCAGTGTGTCCCCACCCTACAGATCCAAAGAGCCATTATGCATGCACTCTGCTATCTGTTACGATGAGTGCTTCATGATACAGTACATGGTTACTGGTATATTATGATATGGAGTGTAGCTTTAAGGTTCTTGTTTTCCATTTTCCATCAAAACTTTTCATGTCACTTGGATGTGGTACACTCCTCCCGGACGATCCAAAATAGTAGGGTAGTATGCACTGAATGGATCTTGGTCAATAGGCATTACAACATATTCATGTCTATGGGGTTATTCAAAGATGAACGCATATCTGTGTTCATCTCCTCACATGCTGGGCGCCGCTTCCAACATGAGGACGCCTCCCGAATTAGATTGCGGCTGCATTGGAACTAAGGCTGCGCTGTCAGGCGGTCTGCTGACATTTTTTTTTTCAGAACGGCTGTGTGTGACGTCATGCAGCCGCCCTGAAAACAGTTCCGACACGCCCCGTTTGGAACACTCCGCCCCCCCCAATGCCGCAATGACACCCCCCACTCCACCAGCTGTCAATCACACTATGGCCGCATCCTTCCTAGAAGCAGCCGAGCCGCAATGTGTAAGGTCACGCACACTCAACGGCCGCAGTGTGTGAACACGCGGCTGCGTTCAGGTCTGAATCAAACCTTATGTAAGGGGAACCTATCTTAAAATAAACTATTTTCCAGTTTTTAGAAATTCCTCAGACAGATTTCATATCTTAAGCAAAGTTTAATTTTCTTTTATTGGTTCTAATAATAATCAAAATAATGCATGCTTGTATCTGAATGATGAGCATTCATAGTTCATAACACCAGTACAGAATGATTAAAGGTAAATAAAATAACAGAAACTTTCCATTTTTATACCACATTTCAGCACACTTTCCAAAGAGGAAAAAAATAAAATAAAAAAATAATAAGATTTCTTGTTGCTTACCTTTAGGTACCGCCTGTGTGTGCTTTGCACCTTTTTCTAGCTTAAAGTCCAGAAACAGAGTGGGCGTTCTTGTATAGACTTTTGACTGCATTTACAACATAAAAGAAATGAATTATACACTATTATTATTCATGTCGTATGTGTATAAAAAAATAGCATGAAGAGATAAAAGTAAAATATCACATTTACATGAAAAAACAAACAAAAAAAAGCAAAATACATACAATACCAGTTTAAAAAATAAGATGATACATAAGTGATTTTAAAATTTACTTTAACATAATCATAATAAAATGCTTTTCCTTTTTTATTTGTGCGGTAAAGCATACAACATTTTCAGCCAAAGCTCCACTCGATACCCTGCAGTTATTTATCAGGCATTCTATCTATACAGCAATTACTCGCCACACAAACATTCATTGACCGTTTCAGAGTGAAAAAGTGGAAAAAAACTAGTAAATGCAACATCAGTTTTCACTTAATATACGTTACCAATTTACATACTTGTCTGAATTCCTTTCAGCTTTACAAAAAAAAAGAAAAGAAAAACCCTCCATGTGAGTGGAATGTCAGTTTAAATCTAAAGAGCAGGGATCTGAAGGGTAGTTGCTGTGTGGAATGATTAATGAATTTTTTGGAAATGAAAATAGGATATTGGGGACAGATTAGTACAATGGGATATAGACGGGTCCAAAGGAGCCAATGCACTTTAAATTTCTTCAATTGGGTGTGCTGGCTCCTCCCCTCTATGCCTCCTCCTACAGGTCAGTTATAGGTAAAACAGTGCCCGAAGAAGAATGACATACTTAAGAGAAGGAACATAACAACAATAAGTGTGGTCAGATGTACACACCAGCACAACAATACATAACCGAGCCAGCAACGGCTGGCAACATCAACAGCAACAGCTGAACAGGTAACATCTAACAAAGAACCTGCAGAAAGGTATTTAAAAATAAGATTTTACTCACCGGTAAATCTATTTCTCGTAGTCCGTAGTGGATGCTGGGGACTCCGTAAGGACCATGGGGAATAGACGGGCTCCGCAGGAGACTGGGCACTCTAAAAGAAAGATTAGGTACTATCTGGTGTGCACTGGCTCCTCCCTCTATGCCCCTCCTCCAGACCTCAGTTAGGATACTGTGCCCGGAAGAGCTGACACAATAAGGAAGGATTTTGAATCCCGGGTAAGACTCATACCAGCCACACCAATCACACCGTATAACTCGTGATACTATACCCAGTTAACAGTATGAAATATAACTGAGCCTCTCAACAGATGGCTCAACAATAACCCTTTAGTTAGGCAATAACTATATACAAGTATTGCAGACAATCCGCACTTGGGATGGGCGCCCAGCATCCACTACGGACTACGAGAAATAGATTTACCGGTGAGTAAAATCTTATTTTCTCTGACGTCCTAGTGGATGCTGGGAACTCCGTAAGGACCATGGGGATTATACCAAAGCTCCCAAACGGGCGGGAGAGTGCGGATGACTCTGCAGCACCGAATGAGAGAACTCAAGGTCCTCCTCAGCCAGGGTATCAAATTTGTAGAATTTAGCAAACGTGTTTGCCCCTGACCAAGTTGCAGCTCGGCGAAGTTGTAAAGCCGAGACCCCTCGGGCAGCCGCCCAAGATGAGCCCACCTTCCTTGTGGAATGGGCTTTTACTGATTTAGGATGCGGCAATCCAGCCGCAGAATGCGCTAGCTGAATTGTGCTACAAATCCAGCGAGCAATAGTCTGCTTAGAAGCAGGAGCACCTATTTTGTTGGGTGCATACAGGATAAAAAGAGAGTCAGTTTTCCTGACTCCAGCCGTCCTGGAAACATAAATTTTCAAGGCCCTGACTACGTCCAGTAACTTGGAATCTTCCAAGTCCCTAGTAGCCGCAGGCACTACAATAGGTTGGTTCAAGTGAAAAGCTGATACCACCTTAGGGAGAAACTGGGGACGAGTCCTCAATTCTGCCCTATCCATATGGAAAATCAGATAAGGGCTTTTACATGACAAAGCCGCCAATTCTGACACCCGCCTGGCCGAAGCCAAGGCCAATAACATGACCACTTTCCACGTGAGATATTTCAGATCCACAGTTTTAAGTGGCTCAAACCAATGTGATTTCAGGAAACTCAACACCACATTGAGATCCCAAGGTGCCACAGGAGGCACAAAAGGGGCTGAATATGAAGAACTCCCTTTACAAAAGTCTGAACTTCAGGCAGTGAAGCCAGTTCTTTCTGGAAGAAAATCGACAGAGCCGAAATCTGGACCTTAATGGAACCCAATTTTAGGCCCATAGTCACTCCCGACAGTAGGAAGTGCAGAAAACGACCCAGCTGAAATTCCTCTGTAGGGGCCTTCCTGGCCTCACACCACGCAACATATTTTCGCCAATACGGTGATAATGGTTTGCGGTTACTTCTTTCCTGGCTTTTATCAGCGTAGGAATGACTTCCTCCGGAATGCCCTTTTCCTTTAGGATCCGGAATTCAACCGCCATGCCGGCAAACGCAGCCGCGGTAAGTCTTGGAACAGACAGGGCCCCTGCTGTAGCAGATCCTGTCTGAGCGGTAGAGGCCATGGGTCCTCTGATATCATTTCTTGAAGTTCTGGGTACCAAGCTCTTCTTGGCTAATCCGGAACCACGAGTATCGTTCTTACTCCTCGCCTTCTTATTATTCTCAGTACCTTTGGTATGAGAGGCAGAGGAGGGAACACATAAACCGACTGGTACACCCACGGTGTCACTAGAGCGTCCACAGCTATCGCCTGAGGGTCCCTTGACCTGGCGCAATATCTAGTTTTTTGTTTAGGCGGGATGCCATCATGTCCACCTGTGGCCTTTCCCAACGGTTTACCAACAGTTGGAAGACTTCTGGATTAAGTCCCCACTCTCCCGGGTGTAGGTCGTGTCTGCTGAGGAAATCTGCTTCCCAGTTGTCCACTCCCGGAATGAACACTGCTGACAGTGCTAAGACGTGATTTTCCGCCCATCGGAGAATCCTTGTGGCTTCTGCCATCGCCATCCTGCTTCTTGTGTCGCCCTGTCGGTTTACATGGGCGACTGCCGTGATGTTGTCTGATTGGATCAGTACCGGCTGGTTTTGAAGCAGAGGCCTTTCCAGACTTAGGGCATTGTAAATGGCCCTCAGTTCCAGAATATTTATGTGTAGGGACGACTCCTGACTTGACCAAAGTCCTTGGAAATTTCTTCCCTGTGTGACTGCCCCCCAGCCTCGAAGGCTGGCATCCGTGGTTACCAGGACCCAGTCATGTATGCCGAATCTGCGGCCCTCTTGAAGATGAGCACTCTGCAGCCACCACAGTAGAGATACCCTGGTCCTTGGAGACAGGGTTATCAGCCGATGCATCTGAAGATGCGATCCCGACCACTTGTCCAAGAGGTCCCACTGAAAGGTTCTTGCATGGAACCTGCCGAATGGAATTTTGCTTCGTAAGAAGCTACCATTTTTCCCAGGACTCGTGTGCAGTGATGCACCGATACCTGTTTTGGTTTCAGGAGGTCTCTGACTAGAGATGACAGCTCCTTGGCTTTCTCCTGCGGGAGAAACACTTTTTTCTGTTCTGTGTCCAGAACCATCCCCAGGAACAGTAGGCGTGTGGTAGGAACCAGCTGTGACTTTGGAATGTATAGCATCCATCCGTGCTGTTGTAGCACTTCCCGAGATAGTGCTACTCCGACCAACAACTGCTCCTTGGACCTCGCCTTTATAATGAGATCGTCCAAGTACGGGATAATTAAAACTCCCTTTTTTCGAAGGAGTATCATCATTTCTGCCATTACCTTGGTAAAGACCCTCGGTGCCGTGGACAGTCCAAACGGCAGTGTTTGGAATTGGTAATGGCAATCCTGTACCACAAATCTGAGGTACTCCTGTCCAGGGATACCATGTAATCCCCCTCCTCCAGGCTTGCAATAACCGCCCTGAACGATTCCATCTTGAACTTGAATTTTTTTATGTATGTGTTCAAGGATTTCAAATTTAAAATGGGTCTCACCGAACCGTCCGGTTTCGGTACCACAAACAGTGTGGAATAGTAACCCCGTCCTTGTTGAAGTAGGGGCACCTTGACTATCACCTGCTGGGAATACAGCTTGTGAATTGCCTCTAGCACAGCCTCCCTGCCTGAGGGAGTTGTCGGCAAGGCAGATTTGAGGAAACGGCGGGGGGGAAACGCCTCGAATTCCAGCTTGTACCCCTGAGATACTACTTGAAGGATCCAGAGATCCACCTGTGAGCGAGCCCACTGATCGCTGAAATTTTTGAGGCGGCCCCCCACCGTACCTGGCTACGCCTGTGGAGCCCCCGCGTCATGCGGTGGACTCAGAGAAAGCGGGGGAAGAATTTTGATTCTGGGAACTGGCTGACTGGTGCAGCTTTTTCCCTCTACCCTCGTCTCTGTGCAGAAAGGAAGCGCCTTTGACCCGCTTGCTTTTCTGAAGCCGAAAAGACTGTACCTGATAATACAGTGCTTTCTTAGGCTGTGAGGAAACCTGAGGTAAAAATTTTTCTTCCCAGCTGTTGCTGTGGATACGAGGTCCCAGAGACCATCCCCAAACAATTCCTCACCCTTATAAGGCTCTATGTGCCTTTTAAAGTCAACATCACCTGTCCACTGCCGGGTCTCTAATACCCTCCTGGCAGAATGGGCCTTGCATTAATTCTGGACGCCAGCCGGCAAATATCCCTCTGTGCATCCCTCATATATAAGACTACGTCTTTAATATGCTCTATGTTAGCACCATATTCTCCCTGTCTAGGGTATTAATATTATCTGACAGGGTATCAGACCCTGCTGCAGCAGCACTATGCATGCTGAGGCAATTGCAGGACTCAGTATAATACCTGAGTGTGTATATACAGACTTCAGGATAGCCTCCTGCTTTTTATCAGCAGGCTCCTTCAAAGTGGCCGTATCCTAAGACGGCAGTGCCACCTTTTATGACAAACGTGTGAGCGCCTTAACCACCCTAGGGGATATCTCCCAACGTGACCTATCCTCTGGCAGGAAAGGGTACGCCAGTAGTAATTTTTTTTGAAATTACCAGTTTCTTACCGGGGGAACCCACGCTTCTTCACACACTTCATTCACTCATCTGATGGGGAACAAAACACCGGCTGCTTTTTCTCCCCAAACATAAACCCCCTTTTATGTGGTACTTGGGTTAATGTCAGAAATGTGTAACACAATTTTTATTGCCGAGATCATGCAACGGATGTTCCTAGTGGATTGTGTATATGTCTCAACCTCGTCGACACTGGAGTCAGACTCCGTGTCGACATCTGTGTCTGCCATCTGAGGTAACGGGCGTTTTTTGAGCCCCTGATGGCCTTTGAGACGCCTGGGCAGGCGCGGGCTGAGAAGCCGGCTGTCCCACAGCTGTTACGTCATCCAGCCTTTTATGTAAGGAGTTGACACTGTCGGTTAATACCTTCCACCTATCCATCCACTCTGGTGTCGGCCCCACAGGGGGCGACATCCCATTTATCGGCATCTGCTCCGCCTCCACATAAGCCTCCTCATCAAACATGTCGACACAGCCGTACCGACACACCGCACACACACAGGGAATGCTCTGACTGAGGACAGGACCCCACACAGCCCTTTGGGGAGACAGAGAGAGAGTATGCCAGCACACACCAGAGCGCTATATAATGTAGGGAGAAACACTATCACTGAGTGAATTTTCCCCAATAGCTGCTTGTATAAACAATATTGCGCCTAAATTTAGTGCCCCCCCTCTCTTTTTAACCCTTTGAGCCTGAAAACTACAGGGGAGAGCCTGGGGAGCAGTCTTCCAGCTACACTGTGAAGAGAAAATGGCGCCAGTGTGCTGAGGGAGATGGCTCCGCCCCTTTTTCGGCTGACTTTTCTCCCGCTTTTTTATGGATTCTGGCAGGGGTAATTACCACATATATAGCCTCTGGGGCTATATATTGTGATTATTTTGCCAGCCAAGGTGTTTTTATTGCTGCTCAGGGCGCCCCCCCCCCCAGCCCCCTGCACCCTCAGTGACCGGAGTGTGAAGTGTGTATGAGGAGCAATGGCGCACAGCTGCAGTGCTGTGCGCTACCTTGGTGAAGACTGAAGTCTTCTGCCGCTGATTTTCCGGACCATCTTCATGCTTCTGGCTCTGTAAGGGGGACGGCGGCGCGGCTCCGGGAACGAACACCAAGGACGGGTCCTGCGGTCGATCCCTCTGGAGCTAATGGTGTCCAGTAGCCTAAGAAGCCCAAGCTAGCTGCAAGCAGGTAGGTTCGCTTCTTCTCCCCTTAGTCCCTCGTTGCAGTGAGCCTGTTGCCAGCAGGTCTCACTGTAAAATAAAAAACCTAACATATACTTTCTTTCTAGGAGCTCAGGAGAGCCCCTAGTGTGCATCCAGCTCGGCCGGGCACAGAAATCTAACTGAGGTCTGGAGGAGGGGCATAGAGGGAGGAGCCAGTGCACACCAGATAGTACCTAATCTTTCTTTTAGAGTGCCCAGTCTCCTGCGGAGCCCGTCTATTCCCCATGGTCCTTACGGAGTTCCCAGCATCCACTAGGACGTCAGAGAAATCCTATTTTCTCTAGCGTCCACAAGGGATATTGGGGACAGATTAGTATGATGGGAATGTCCCAAATGTTTCAGAATGGGTGGGAACGAGCGGAGACATCTTCAGCACCGCCTGCCCAAATTGGGTATCCTCTTTGGCCAGGGTATCAAATTTGTACAACTTCACAATGGTGTTCTTCCCCGACCAGGTAGCACTTTGGCACAGTTGGAGGGCCGAGACTCCACGGGCAGCCGCCCAGGAAGACCCCACCGATCTGGTAGAGTGGGCCTTCAGAGACTGTGGAACAGGTAAGGCTGCCGACACATAGGCCTGTTGGATAGTAAGCCGAATTCAACGACCAATAGACTGCTTTGAAGCAGGGCAACCCTTTTTCTGCGCATCATACAGCACAAACAAGGAATCCGTCTTTCTGATCCGTGCCGTCCTCTTGACGTAGACTTTTAAGGCTAGCACTGCATCCAATGCCTCCGGAGGAGCAGAAGTGTCAGAAGCGGACGGAATCACAATAGGTTGATTCAAGTCAAACGCGGAGACCACCACCTTTAGCAGGAACTGCTGTCTAGTCCTGAGCTCCGCTCTGTCCTCGTAAAAGATCAAATAGGGACTTTTACACGATAAGGCCCTTAATTCTGAGACACGTCTAGCATAAGCCTGGGCCAGTAAAATCACAGTTTTCCACGTGAGGTACTTGTCTTCTACCGTCACCAGAGGTTCAAACCAGGAGGACTTTAGAAAGCGGAACACCACATCCAAATCCCAAGGTGCCGTAGGCGGCATAAACTGAGGTTGTATGTGAAGCACCCCGTGCAAGAAGGTCTGAACGTCTGGCAGGAGAGCCAACTTCTTCTGGAAGAAGACGGAAAGTGCTGAAATCTGCATCTTAATGGATCCAAGACGTAAGCCTTTATCCACTCCAGCCTGCAGGAAACGTAGGAATCTCCCCAACTGGAATTCCGCAGATGGATATGTGCGTTCCTCGCACCAAGAGACATATTTCCGCCAGATATGATGATAGTGTTTTGACATAACAGGTTTTCTGGCTTGCACCATGGTGGCAATGACCTTTTTGGAAAGCCCTCTGTGAGCCAAGATGTTCTGCTCAACTTCCATGCCATCAAACGAAACCGCCGTAAGTCCGGGTAGATGAACGGTCCTTGCTAAAGAAGATCTCTTCTTAGCGGCAGAGGCCAAGGGTCCTCTACGGACATGTCCAGAAGAGCCACATACCACGCTCTTTGGGGCCAATCCGGGGCAATCAAGATTGCCTGCACTCCTTGATGCCTGATCCTCTTGAGTACCCTGGGGATCAATGGAATTGGAGGAAATACGTAGACCAGCTGGTAAGGCTAAGGCATTGTTAGTGCATCCACTGCACTCGCCTGAGGGTCTCTGGTTCGCAAGTAATAGCAACGAAGCTTCTTGATGAGGCGAGAGGCCATAATGTCGATCTGTGGGCAGTTCCAACTGTCAATGATCTGTTGAAACACCTGAGGGTGTAGTCCCCACTCCCTTGGGTGGAGATCGTGGCGACTGAGGAACTCCGCTTCCCAGTTGTCCACCCCCGGAATGAAGATTGCGGACAGTGCTCTTGCATTTCTTTCCGCCCAGAACAGTATTCTTGACACTTCTCGCATGCAGGCTCTGCTTTTTGTCCCTCCTTGTCGATTGATGGACGCCACAGCCGTGGCGTTGTCCGACTGAACCTGGATCGCCCGATCCCGGATTAGAGGGGAGGCCTGAATCAGAGCATTGCAGATGGCCCGAAGTTCCAGGATGTTGATCGGAAAGAGGGCTTCTTGGGCAGACCACCTGCCCTGGAACTGCGTTCTCTGGGTGACATGTTGGAAGACTGTAGCCATTACAGGAGTGAAATCATGGCCTGGGGTGACAGCTGAATCATCTGGTGCATCTAAAGATGGGAAGCGGACCACTTGTTCAGGATATCCAATTGGAACGGTCTGGCATGAAACCTTCCGAACTGTATCGCTTCATACGAGGCCGCCATCTTTCCCAACAATTTTATGCAAAGATAAATGGATACTCGAGCAGGTTGGAGCACCATGCGAACCATTTCTTGAAGTGTTCTCACCTTTTCCTCCAGGAGCATAGCCAGAAACAGGAGCCGCCGAGACAGTTCCAGGTGGGACTTCTGCAAACTGAGAATCCACCCGTGGTGAAACAGAAGTTGGACAGTACAATCTATATGGAGCAATAGAAGCTCCCTGGAACTCGCTTTTATCAGATCGTCCAGGTATGGAATTACATTGACCCTCTGGACCCTGAGCTGAAACATCATTTCCGCCATCACCTTCGTGAACACCCTCGGAGCTGTAGACAGGCCGAAGGGTAACGCCTGAAACTGGTAGTGATCATTCAATAGGCCTGATAAGGAGGCCAAATTGGGATATGGAGATAAGCGTCCTTGATATCCAAGAACACTGGGAATTCCCGTTGTTCCAGGCCTGCGATCACTGCTCTCAAAGATTCCATCTTGAATTTGAAAACCTTCAGGTAATGATTCAAGGACTTCAGATTCAGAATGAGTCACACTGACCAGTCTGGTTTTAGTAATGCGAATAGACTGGAGTAGTAACCCTGTCCTCATTGTTGTAGGGGTACTGGAACAATGACCTGGGACTGGACCAGCTTGTTTACAGCCAGTAGTAGTGTACCACGTATATTTTCTAAAGCTAGTAAGCCTGATTTGAAAAATCGTTGGGGAGGAGCACCGTCGAACTCCAGCTTGTAACCCTGTAAGACAAGGTCCCTTACCCAAGCATCTTGGCAGAAACCATTCCAGATGTGGCTGTAGTGACGTAACCGAGATCCCACCATGAGATCCCCTCTGGGTGGGTGGGCACCGTCACGCTGAAGTCTTTGCGGAAGCAGAACTGGTGCTCTGGTCCTGAGATCCGGCAATGGCTGGTTTCTTAGGTTTACCTCTGGAGCCTCTAGCTGCGTTGGAGGCCCCCCTGGCCCTAGATCGAAATCTGGAGGACCGAAAGGACTGAGTAGACAGTCCCGGGTAGATACGCCTAAGCAGACGGAGCCCACCGAAGGGAGAAACTTGGATTTCCCAGCAGCAGCTTTGGAAATCCATGTGTCCAATTCACCTCCAAAAAGCCATTCACCTGTGAAGGGAAGAGATTCCACATTATGTTTGGAGTCCGTATCAGCAATCCACTGACGCAACCATATGGCTCTGCGCATAGACACAGCCATAGCCGTGGTCCTAGCATTAATATTGCCAATCTCTTTAAGGGAGTCACAGAGGACTCTAGCCGTGTCCTGAATGTGTTTTAGGAAAGTTATCATAGTGACTAAGGTGATATCACCCGAAAAAA
Source organism: Pseudophryne corroboree (assembly GCF_028390025.1). Taxonomy (NCBI): domain Eukaryota; kingdom Metazoa; phylum Chordata; class Amphibia; order Anura; family Myobatrachidae; genus Pseudophryne; species Pseudophryne corroboree. Next base: position 849,121,547 of record NC_086445.1, read on the forward strand.
CTTCCTGAATTTGAGTAGCCTAGGAATGAATTGCATGTGCCATCCAGCAACCTGCAATGACCGGTCTTTGAGCTACACCTGCAGCAGTGTAGATAGGAAAATTTAGACCACTCTGAAATCTATCTGCCGGGTCCTTTACCGTAAAGGAGCCCGGAGCAGGGAGTACCGCCTTTTTAGAAAGGCAAGAGACGGAGACGTCTACTGCTGGAGACCCTTCCCAAAATTTCCTGCCTTCAGGGGCAAAGGGGAATGTCTGCAAAAACCATTTGGACACCTGATATTTCGTATCTGGATTCTTCCAGGCTATTTTAAATAAATCATCCAATTCCTGGAGTCAGGAAATGTGACTGTCAGTTTGTCTTGTGGGAGGAAAAATGACTGCTGATTATTAGCATCCTCCAGGGGGAGCTTTAACGCATCCCGAATAGCCAATATGAGGGGTTCAATACCCTGTGTAGGGGTGGAATCCCCGCTTATGGGGTCCACATCATCCTGTATATCATTATCAGTATCTGATAGAAGTGCAGGTAAAGCACGTTTTTGTGCACCTGTAGTACCGCATAGTCTGCACCCCCTTCTCCATATACTATGCTGCATCCCCAGGTTACCTGCCATCCCGGGACACGGAAACAAGAAGCAGCAGTAAACAGAAAACGGATGCAGGGACCCACAAGACTGTCTTGAAGCGCACAGAGCAGAGGCACCAGGTACACCTGTGGTCACTTAACAGCGGGGTAAGAAGGTGAATCAGTCCAGCAGGAAGGGGTGAAACCCTGTGAGGGGTGAGCAGTGCGGTGACTGGGAGGAGGAGAGGTCGGTACTGGGGCTGCAGATGATGCAGGTGAGGAGGAGGCAGATAACCGGCTCAGCTGCTTTATATATACTGCGCACTGGCAGAGGGGTGCGGTCCTGTGCTCACCCCTCCCACACAGGCCATGCCCAGACCCCTCTGGCCGGCTGGTGTCCTTTACCCCCAGACTGAAAGGGAGCTTTGTGGGGACTGGTGAGCTTACACGTGCCAGTATTACTATTATTACATTTTATTTATGGGGCGCCACAAGTGTTTTGCAGTGCCGGACATACGTCAGACATTAGAACAATACAGGGAACACAGAGCTAAACATTACAGTAACAGGAAAACTAAAACAGAGCACAGGTAACAATTAGCACCACAATTCTCAGTACACACTACGGCCGAGATGAAAGGAAGTAAAGGAGTATTTGTCATACTACAGGGGGCAGGCAACCACTAGAAGAGATAAACAGTAATGAGTGAGAGGACATGCAGGTATACACATTCGCTATGTAGGAGTGAGCTGCAATTGAAGTATTAGAGAAGGGAGTTGTGAGAACAGGAGAGAAGAGGGCTCTGCTCCAAGGAGCTCACAATCTGGGGAGTGGTGGGAGACAGACAGCCACGGTCCCTTTTGCAATACGGGGACCGTGGCTGCCAGCTCATCGCCTCGGATCAACGGCATCTTGGATAATCACAGCACCGCCAGATGTCCTGTAGAAGCGGTGAGCGGTTACTAGTCTGACACGCTACAGCAAGGAGAGAGCATCGGACTTAGCCGCTGGAGCTAGCGGCACCCGAGCACCTGTCAGTGCTATATGTACACCGAGGAAGTGGTAAGCGTCATCACCCCGATATGAGGCTACACTAAATAGAACGGAACTGGTGCGGTGTCGACTTGGGGTCAATCAATAGAGGTCTAATTTATAACCAACAGTGCACTTATTTTGTATTCATCTGACTTTAACCTGAACAAATCTATTTCAAATATGAGACTGTTATATGGATAATATCCAGACTTTCAGCATTTAAACATCAGCTGTCAACTCTTAGGACATATCAATTCATATATCATCATTATATCAGTCTATCAGTGCACTAAATTGTGTGGAATATATGGAGTTGTAGTGTGGATTTTTATTGGTTTTATTAGTATTAAATAGGTATATGTATACCATATTATGTGATCACTGTGTATATTAAAATTGTGAAACTTCAGTGGAGTCTGCCTGCGCTCTCTTGTCCAGATTTTGTTTTAACAATATACACACACACACACACACACACACACACACACACACACAAGCAGGAATTCCAGAAACCAGGCAACTCCTGTGTGACGAGCAACCCCCCTGCTTTCTATAATCCGGCCCTGTTTTGATGGGCTTTTAACTAACATAGAAACATAGAATTTGACGGCAGATAAGAACCACTTGGCCCATCTAGTCTGCCCCTTTTTTTTTTTATCCTTTAGGCAATCTAAACCCTGTTTGAACCTTAATTCTTTGTAAGGATATTTATATGCCTATCCTAAGCATGTTTAAATTGCTCTACAGTCTTGGCCTCTACCACCTCTGATGGGAGGCTATTCCACTTATCCACTACCCTTTCTGTGAAGTAATTTTTTCTTACATTTCCCCTGAACCCCCCCCCCCCCCTCCAGTCTCAGTGTATGTCCTCGAGTTCTAATACTTCTCTTCCTTTGAAGAATGTTTCCCTCCTGAACTTTGTTAAGACCCTTGATATATTTGAAAGTTTCTATCATGTCCCCCCTTTCCCTTCTCTCCTCCAAACTATACATGTTAAGATCTTTTAGCCTTTCCGGGTATGTTTTGTGATGTAGGCCATGCACCATTTTAGTTGCCCTTCTTTGTACACTCTCTAATGTATTTATATCCTTCTGGAGATATGGTCTCCAGAACTGGGCACAGTATTCCAGATGGGGCCGTACCAATGACCTATACAGTGGCATTATCACTTCTTTTTTCCTGCTACTGATTTCTCTCCCTATGCAACCAAGCATCTGACTTGCCTTTCTCATTGCTTTGTTGCATTGCTTTCCTGCCTTCAAGTCACTTGAAATAGTGACTCCTAAATCCATTTCCTCATCAGTAGTTTCCATTATAGTACCCTTGATACTATATTTAGCCTTTGGGTTTTTGAGACCCAAGTGCATGATTTAGCATTTTTTTGCATTAAACTGTAGTTGCCACGTTCTTGACCATTTCTCAAGCCAACCTAGGTCATCAATCATTTGTTTTACCCCTCCCGGTGTGTCTACCCTGTTGCATATCTTTGTATCATCTGCATACTTTCCCTTCAATACCATTTGCAATGTCACCAACAAAGATATTAAAGAGAACTGGACCAAGTACAGATCCCTGGGGTACTCTACTGGTAACATTTCCCTCCATAGATTGCACTCCATTTACTACAACTGTCTGTTTCCTATCCTGCAACCAGGTTCTTATCCATTTAACGGTTTTATAATCCACCCCCACGCTTAAAGTTTATTTAGCGGTCTGTAATGTGGGACAGTGTCAAATGCCTTACTAAAGTCTAGATATGCTACATCTACACTAGTAGTAGTAGTAGTAATAATAATAATAATAATAATTATAACAACAACAACAAATCGGGTGTGGTGTGACTGACCATCTGTCGGGATCCTGACCGCCGAAATGTCGGCAGCGGGGCGAGCGCAAAAGAGCCCCTTGTGGGCTCGCTGCGCTCGTCACGCTGCGGGCACGGTGGCACGGTACGCTATTTATTCTTCCTCCAGGGGTGTCGTGGACACCCCAAAAGGGAGAATAGTTGCTGGCATTTCAGCGGTCGGGATCCCGGCGCCGGTATGATGAGCACCGGGATCCCGACAGCCGGCCAGTCGAGTGCCACCCTAATAATTATCTTATAAAAGTATTTGAACACAATAGAGACTGACCTTGACCCCCATTGACTCTCCAGAAATAACGGTAACGGTTACACCATCTTTTGATGGCTTAGGAATTTCATCACTTTTCAGTTCTTGGTATTCAGGTGGAACCATCTTTTCTGATCCTCTCAGATTAACCCACAGTTGTAATCCATGTGCTGGCTCATCTGTACACGGCATCTCTGCATGTACAATGCCACGTCCAGCTGTCATCCACTAAAAACACATAACATAAAAGTCAATAAACCGACACAAAAATGGCAATAATCTTCTGTAAACTTTTCAAAGACTAAAATAAATGGTTGATTTCTTTGAAAGCTGTGCCTTTTCCAATAACACCACCATTTTGCTATACATCTGGTTTTACAATACACTATACTGAAGTTTCTGGAATTTCAGAGTGGAAATCCACTGTTTAAGCTTCTTGACAGAAAAATATATTGCTCCTGAATTGTGTCTTTGGCCTTGACATCACAACTTGAGCTCACCACCTGTTAGGCATGTTTGAGAATTGCTTTGTTTGTGTGCAAGATGTTGATTGACAATTTAATGTTTACATTGCAATTTTTTTTTTTAAATCAAATATATCAAAACAGAAACATACTAAAAGCAGTAAAGGTGCATAGACACTTCACGAGAAAGTAAACAACGTCGCTCATCTTCACCCTTTGTTGTCGGTTACTTTCTTGGCAAGTGTGTATGCCAGCAACGAGGAGCGACGCGTGGCCCCGCAGGTCATTAATGACACTCACTGTCGGCCGTGCATGCAGTTAAATTTGGACTGTCGTCCAAGAGCTGCCTGCACAGTCCAGACGCGGCGTGATGTCACGGAGCGATATAGTCATCATATCGCAGCTGGGGGAAACACTAGGCGACATCACTCATAGACCACATTGCCTAATGTGTACCCACCTTTACAGTACAATAAAGTGATCTGTCATTGATTCAAGTAATGTAAATAAGCATACAGTACTGTACATATAAGCACCAATGAAAAGATATACAAAAAAAATCCCATGGAAAAGGGTAAACTAGCATTAGGAAACTAGAAAGCACTGATCAAACCTTGGGTCCCCTTACACAAGCAGCAACCTCCTCGGCAGGCAGAAGAACAAACCTAGAGGTACCAGGGCACCAATATCTTATGAAACTTGTGAGGTGCCTTGCAGCTAGTGTACAGAAATCTCTCTTGAGGCACAGTGGTAGTAACACTTTTCACTTATTCTCCTCAGGGGCTGACCTTGCCACCCAAGACCTGCAGATAATAACTTTAGCCAGAGTCACTGAACTAAATACAAATTTGTATTTAACTTTAAAGACATTTTCCTCTAAAGGAAGGGCAAACAGATGGTTCTTTGGAGGCAAGGCAGGTATGGTATGACAGATACAGCCCCAGAGCTGACCCCACAAATGAGCCTGCACTGAACAGTCCCACAGTAGGTGCCAAAAAGATCACCCCACAACCTCATACTTTGCAAAGCAAACTATCTGGCTTGCAGTACACCCTGTGGAGATTACATTGCATTTAAGAATGCACACCTATATATAATTATGCTAGGGTCTTTTATCATGGAAAGATATAGATCACTTCATAGGATGTCACGTGGCTTCCCTTTGCCATGCTGATCATACAAGATATGACAACTACAGATGAAGCCACGCTAGTCGTGCCTAGGCACGCCTTGGACTCAGCGTCTCCGTCTCCGACTGGGCGCGTGAGCCAGTGTCGGAAACACGCCCCATTCACTAGAATAGGAGAGCCTCTCCATCCGAGTGCGTGCCCAGACAGAGACGCTCAAATGGGAGAGCTTCTCTGTGCACTCCCGGCATGACTAGGCGGACGAATCACCTAGTCACGGCAGGAGTGCTCGTTTCACGATCGCGGCCATGTCTTTAGTTGGGTTTAGCTGCTTTACGCGGCTAAACCCGTCTCTTATGGGCGCGATCAGCGCGAAAACGGGGGTCATTAGAATATCGCCCCGCGATCTCCCGTCACTTTAGACGGGAGATCGGGGGCAACAGAAGATTTGAATCCCGCCCAATGTGTCCATGATAGGGAGAATTAGCGCCGATGATGGCGCTACCTGTACCATATTCTACATTTCAGTCTATCTAATCCAGTTCTCAATGGTGACTTTCTCAGCAGATTTTGGATCTCCATGTTTGAAACCGCAGTAAAACCAGAATAAAAAGATCAATTTTAATTGGGTCTTAATCGATAGGTGTATTTGACTGACCTATAAATTATACTGTATGTACTTATATATGTATTATTTATGGATACTTGTATAGCACCAGCATTTTCCGTTGCACTTTGTAAATGGGAACAAAATCGTAACAAGACCAGATAATAACAGACAGAGAGGTAAGAGGGCCCTGCTTGCAAGTTTCCAATCTATAGGGAAATAGGAAACGATATACACAAGTGCTATATCCTTAGTACAGCCAGATTGCAGGGGCTCACGGTATTATCCAGTCACACAGGAATGCTGGCAAAGGGTAAGGAGGATGTGAAAGTGAAGAAAGAGAATATACGTAAAAGGTGTACGTGTACTGCATAGAGGGAATGTAATTGGGTAGGACAGCTTATGGAAGTTATGTGGGTTGTTATAGAATTTTAGAAGCTTGTCTAATGAAGTAAGTTTTCAGGCAACTCTTGAAGTTTTGGAGATGAAAGGAAAAAGTCTTGTTGTGCGTGGCATGGCATTCCACAGAGTGGGTGCTTTATGGCATTTTGTGCTACAAAGACTCTACCTTAGCACCAGAAACCATTCACTTTGTTAGCCAACAAAACACAGATTAATATGCATGATTACAGTAATAATCCAGTGTAATAAATCTAAATTACCTGCAAATCTCCAGGGTCCAATCTGCCAACATGTCCACAAAAGTCTTCATGCGCCATAGAACCTCCATCCAGCAAATAGCTTACCTAGAAAATAAATAGGTCTGTTTATAGTGTCTGCTGAATTACATGTGTAGAAATCAAAGATTTTATTAATCATGTTCCTCTCTACTTTAGCGGTGTGCACAAACAGTGCCTCTATAGCAGTCAGGTCTCAATGTGTAATCTCTTGTGCTCCACGCACCCTTCTCTCTCACCGATCTACTGTCAGCTGTTCGAAAAAGTGATAAAGCACCATTCTACTATGTGATGCAGTGAAAAGGGATCTGGGGAAGGGGTCACTCTATAGTGAAAACTAATGCCATACCATGAAAGGAGATTTATCATACCAACAAAAAGTGCTCACAAGTACCATTTGCATAATAAAATATTGTGCCTAATTTCACTCATAACTAAAATTAGGTGGAACTTCGTCATGCACAAAAAAAAAAAAATAGAAAAAAATGATACCAGTCCAGTAGGTTATAAAACCATATTATGTTAAAAAAAACATCATGGCAATACAGTGGAAGCTGTCAAACATACAACGCATACAAGAAGACCTAAGAAACTATCTAAAGGGCCCTACACACTAGAAGACATGACCTATGTGGAAGATGAACAATTTCCCTTGAACTTCCCAGAGCCCTGACAAGCAAAATGGAGTGTACACACTAAGCAATTTTTCAAACAATTTGAAAAGATGAAAAGATATCTTTGGAATTGGCACTTTTTTTTTTTACATACTTTAATATTGGGGAGGCATTTCTGGGTGTGTGGGCAGGGCTGTAGAAGGGGGAACCAATGCAGTTTTTTATCACCCACTGCCCCACCAGAATTTGTGATTTTCTGGCCATTTGTCAGAGAATATGAATGATAACTCACAAACTTTTCTTTCACTCATGGTTAGTGGTTGGGTGAAGCCATTTATTGTCAAACAACTGTGTTTACTCTTTAAATCATAATGACAACAGAAACTACCCGAATGATCCTGATCAAAAAAGTTTACATACCCTGGAGATTTTGGCCTGATAACATGCACACAAGTTGACACAAACGGGTTTGAATGGCTACTAAAGGTAACCATCCTCACCTGTGATCTGTTTGCTTGTAATCAGTGTGTGTGTATAAAAGGTCAGTGAGTTTTGGGACTCCTGAAAGACCCTTGCATCTTTCATCCAGTGCTGCACTGACGTGTCTGGATTCTGAGTCATGGGGAAAGCAAAAGAATTGTCAAAGGATCTGCGGGAAAAGGTAATTGAACTGTACAAAACAGGAAAGGGATATAAAAAGATATCCAAGCCGGGTGTGGCCTGGCTGGTGAGCTGAGAGGAGGTGATACGTGTGAGCTCCTGCAGCCCCACTAATATACATCAGTATCCCAGAGCTTTTACAGAACCCCACAGATACACAGTCAAAGACACCTGCTTCCTTTGTCACCTGGGACGAGGGGTTTCGGTCGCGGAGCCGGGGAGCCCTTTTAAGGGTTCCCGCAGGTTGTGGCCTTCCCCTCCATCAGAAGCCGGGGGCTGGAGTTCGGTTCCCCCCCCCCACCCTCTGTGCGGACCTGCTGGCGGCGAGACACGGAGACCGCGCTTACCACGGGAGGACTGCAGGCAGAAAAGAGACGATATCCCCCGATCTGGAGCTCACCGGGTCCTCCACGAAAGACGTCGGAACTGAGAGCGGCTGACGAGCGGCGGGTGAGTCACACGCTGGCGCTTCCCAGCGCCTCATCAAAGACCTCTCTCTCCCGGCTGCCCCGTCCCGCACAATCACACACACAAGAACAGCTCCGGCGGCCGGTCAGCTGACCTCGGACCGGGACCTCAGTCGCTCCACCGGCCCGACGGGTCCCGCGATTGCCGCGTCCAAACCCTCCGGCCTCTTTCACCCCTGACAGCTGACGCAGACATGGTGCTCCCCCGTGGGGGCCTCCCCGCGGGCCCTGCTCACCTCCCCGGCTGGGGAATAAATTAATCACTGACCCGCTAGACGGGACGACGGGACACACGGCGGCCATCTTGGCGTGGGCCCCGCTCGGCTCTGGATCCCCTGTGAAATCTTGTGTGGAGAGTTCCACACAGTAGCTGCTCTCCACAGCCCTCTAAAACCCCCTCCTGGGTCCCGGAGCATACGCGCACAGCATAGCCCTGCACTACAGCAAAGGGTAGAGTTCACAGCCCTGTGACTGGGAGATTGCTTACTCCCTCATCTACCCCTCCCCAGATTTGATGTGCCACGCTTGATCTGTGCCCTCACAGATCTGGACCAGCTGGTCCAAGCACACCTCAAAGGCACTGTTCCCCCGACTGGCTACACGGCCTTGTGCAGCTAGCTGACGGGGCACCTCAACGTACAGTTGCTGGGGAATCACACTACTCAGCACATGCTCTCCCCCCCCTAATTAGCCACCACTAAGTGACGCAGCTCCCCCCAAGTATATGCAAGCAGGGATCTGGTAAATAACCGTGGACCTGTGAACACCGGTGCCACCCAGAGCACCCTCAAGGCGCCTCCTCTAACGCCCATACACCCAGCGGCTGCGTTCCATTAGGCGACCCTATCGGTAGCCGCAGAAGATCCTAAACCGGTTGGGGGTTTAAAGGTGTACCTTCCCACTTCAGCGCACCCGACCGGGCTCTCCGGGCCATCCCTCTGTGAACCGCCTACCATGTGATCTCTTCATGAAATGCACCCGATCCCGTGTGTGATTCTAATGCTATAGGAGCTCCCCCATACCTACCCAGGTGTTGACTACCAATCTCCCCCACCTCTCACCACCGCGATGCCTAAAGGGGGGAAAAAGACGAATGCCCATAACCTGGTGGGCTACTTCAAGAATTCTACCCCATCCTCCACTCGGAAAACCTCCTCACCTCCTCCCACTTCAGACCGGGACTCAGACGATGACTCTTCCTCTACACCCGCTACAAAAGCAGACGTCGCCCTTCTCCTGTCCGAAATGCGCAACATTAAAAAATCAATTCGCGCGGAGGTGCAAGAGGCTATATCGGGTTTGAAAACTGATGTGGACGGCCTGGGCTCCAGAGTTGATGCCATCGAAAGAAAACAAGAGGAGCTCATAGCCTTCCAACAAGAATCAGAACAGGAGATGACTCAAATGCGCACCGACGTAATGCTGTTGGCCGAAAAACAAGAAGATTTGGACAACAGGGGTCGTCGGAACAATCTTCGAATCCGTAACGTGCCCGAGACGGTGGAACAAACCCAACTTATGGATTACCTGCTCCGCCTCTTCCGCACACTTGCCCCCTCCGTCCCGGACGACATGCTACTCCTAGATAGGGCTCACAGAGCTCTGCGCCCTAGATCTCAAGATGCTAAAACACCGAGAGATGTGATCCTACGTTTTCACTACTTTGCTGTTAAAGACCAAGTTTTTGCCAAAGCCCGGAGGTCCCAGATCACCTCTTTCGAGGGCTCCGATCTTTCGATCTTCCAGGACCTGTCACCGATTACGCTGAATAGAAGACGAGAACTAAAGGACATAACCAAAGCCCTGAGAGACAACAACATCAGATATAGATGGGGCTTTCCCTTTGCCCTCCAGGTCAGGGCGGACGGCAAATTTCTCTCTGCCAGATCTCCTGATGAGGCCCTACAACTGCTCCGTCAACTGAACATCTCCGGCCCCCCGGCCGCCTCTCAGCGACCTCTCCCAGTCAACACCTCCCCTCCCCTCACGGCCCCTTCTCCAGATTGGAACACAGTTGGAGCGGCACCAAGCGCCTCTCCGGATACATGAGCCGACATAGGTTGATGGCCTCGTAGGGATTGGACGCCCACACGGACTCTCAGTGAACCTAAGGGGGTCCTCTATATAACTAATGTTTACTGTTTAATGCCATGTTGCATGTTGGGTGGGCGGGCCTTCTCGGGCCCCTGGGACAGGGGCCCCTCGCGGTTGGCCGCGGGGGCTCCTGCCCCGGGTGGCGCGACTGGACCGCGGCCTCTTTTTGTTTCTCCCTTTTTTTTTTTTTTTTTTCTTTTTTTTTTTTTTTTCTTTCTTATATTAGTCCTAGTGTTACTATTGCGACCCTATGATCGCCATACCAGGTTTACCCTTGGTTCCTCTATGTCTGCCTTCCTCCCTCCCCCCCCCCCCTCCTTTCCCTGTTAGCTCCTTTTGCCTACTACACGCAATATATACACTTAAATTGATTCTGATCACACACGGGACCCGGCCTCCTCTCCGATCGGCTGGGTTCATTCACCCCCCATTCGGCCTCCGAGGTCGACGTCGGACGAACTGGACCTGCAGGTCTATTTCTTCCTTGGGTCCGACTAGTGAGAATGGATTTTTTCTGTCTACTAGATACTGATACCTATGTCTGCCTGTTCTACCTCTGTTCTCCTACTCTCTCTCCTCTTCTTTCTCTGGTCTCCTTCCCTGTCCCTTCCCCTCTCACTCCTGGGGTCCCGCTGGTGCGCTCCCACATGAATAGAGCTCCGCTTTCATACCATGGTACTTAGAATAGTCACTTTGAACACGAAAGGTCTGAACAGCCCACGTAAACGTTCTCTCTTATTCCAGACCCTTAAGCAACTTAGAGGTGACATCGTATTTTTACAGGAGACCCACTTCTCGGGTAAGTTGCATCCAGAACTTAGATCAAAATCCTTCCCACACACTTTCCATGCTTGCGACCCCATACGCAAGAAAAAGGGGGTTTCTATACTATTTGCTAGCCACCTAGATTTCACCCCCTCTGAAACATGGAAGGACCCTGAAGGTAGATACCTGATGCTAGTAGGGTTATTAAACGGATCCCCCTACACTTTCCTGAATATATACGCTCCAAACCAGCTCCAGGCCCCTTTCTTCCACTCCCTAAATAGCCTGTTAGCCCTGCATAGACGCGGAAACGTGGTTTTAGGAGGAGACTTTAATGTGACTCTGGATAGTGCCCTGGACAGATCTAAACCTCTACCCAGATCTCTGCGTTCCTCACACTCGCGCAATGCAGCTGCTTTAAATCTCCTGCTATCACGACACCTTCTCTTCGACTCGTGGAGAGTGAAAGAGGCGAATGCTAAGGATTACACATACTACTCCCCTATATATGATGTTTACACAAGACTGGATATGATATTTCTAAGCTCGGAACCTGCTCAATGTATCCTTGACACCTCCATCCACCCCAGCACGTGGTCAGACCACGGTCCGGTTACTGTGGACGTCTCGGGTCCACGCCCTCCCGATCGCCACCCTGTGTGGAGGATGAATGACAGACTCCTTCTCAATCCCCAAACGAAAACTCACATAGCTGCGGAACTCTCCCACTACTTTGAGACAAACACATCCCCGTCTGTCTCGCCTATGTTATTATGGGACGCCCATAAGGCAGTAATCCGAGGTTGCTTGATCAGCGCCTCCTCCTATAATAAGAAGACCAGATCCAAACGCATCCGGGAGCTCTCGGACTTAGTCGCCTCCCTCTCACGGAAACACAAAACAACTGGCTCCGAAGCAGATCTCTCATCCTTGTCCACGGCCAGGGGGGAGCTGACCATGCTCCTGACGGCAAAAGTAGAATCCAGCCTGAAATGGCTCAATCAGTCCTTTTATGAAAAAGGGGATAAAGCTGATCGCCTGCTAGCCACTAGGCTTCGGGCTAAACTTGCAAGAAATAACGTTTTATCTATCCAGTATTCCCCTGGCAAGAAAACAGTTGATCCCAAACGTATTACTGAAACTTTTTCGCGCTTTTACGAAAAGTTGTACAATGCCCATAGGTCCACTCAATCGAACCCGGACTTTGTTGGGGCCATCCGTACCTTCCTATCCCATTGCCACCTTCCTTGCCTGAGCCCATCGGTTGCTGCAGAACTAAACTCAAAGATATCCGACGAAGAAATTGCCGCCGTGGTCAAAGCCCTAAAACTCACCAAGGCGCCTGGCCCAGACGGCTTTACCGCCGCCTATTACAAGGCTTTTCTCCCCCAGCTTATGCCCCATCTTTCATCCCTCTTCAACGCTGTCTTACAGGGAGCTTCTTTCTCCAAATCGGCCCTGGAGGCTAAGATAATAGTTATTCCCAAAGACGGTAAAGACGCATCCAATTGCGCTAACTATAGACCCATTTCGCTACTTAACTCGGATGTTAAGATATACGCAAAAATTCTAGCCCTCCGATTGAATAGCGTATTACCCCACCTTATCCATAATGACCAGGTGGGATTTATCCCCGGCCGCCAAGCACGAGACAACACGAGGCGTGTTGTTAGTCTTGCTCACCACATCAACCTTACACGTACTCCTGCTCTTCTGCTTTCTCTGGACGCGGAGAAAGCGTTTGACAGGATAGGTTGGCCCTTTTTGTTTGAAACTCTTGCTCACTTTGGCTTCCAGGGAGAATTCCTCACGGGGATCCAGGCCTTGTACTCGAATCCTTCCGCCAGAGTATCTGTAAATGGGGTGCAGTCGGACCCTATGGGACATATCCAACGGTACTAGACAGGGATGCCCACTCTCACCTCTGATTTTTGCCTTAATAATTAAGCCATTAGCAGCTCGCATACGAGCCTCGCCCGACATTGGTGGGTTGGAGGTGGGGGGCTTTGACTACAAGATCTCTCTGTTCGCAGATGATGTCCTCCTATCGCTTTCCTCACCGCACACCTCTCTGCCGAATCTTTTTGACCTCCTATCTGATTATGGCCACGTTTCAGGTTACAAAGTCAACTGGTCCAAAACGGAAGCTCTTCCCTTCCACATCCCCCCTCCTCGACTGTCCCACATGCAGAATGACTTCAGATTCTCCTGGTGCGCTTCTAAGATTCGTTACTTGGGGATCTTTATTACGCGCCAATACGGAGACTTATATAAAGAAAACTTCACGCCATTGCTTAGAAACCTTAAAGCCGACCTCCAGAAATGGAAATCACTGATTATCTCCTGGCTGGGTCGTATCATAGTTCTGAAAATGAACATTGTCCCCCGCCTACTTTATTTGTTCCAGACGCTGCCAGTAAAAGTCCCGGACTATGTACTGGCTCAGGTCCACTCCTGGTTGCTCCGCTTTGTGTGGAGAGGTAAGGTCCCTAGGATAGGCTTCTCTACTCTGCGCAAACCGGTGCAGGATGGAGGGAGAGGCTTTCCGGATATCCGTCTCTACTACTTGGCCACCCATCTCAGCCAGGCGGTGACCTGGTTTGCTCCTCCGCAGTCTGTACGCTGGCTCCAACTGGAGACAGCGCTTAGCCGCATTCCATCGCTGTCGTCCCTACTTATATCCCCTCCTAGAACTAGATCTACTCATCTACTAATGCACCCTGTGCTGGATTTCACTTGCCAGATCTGGGACTATTGCGCGCGTCATTTTCACCTGTTGTCATCTCCCTCGGCACTCACTCCCTTATGGGACAACCCTTCATTCGCTCCGGGACAATCTCTGACCCGCTCGCGTCCATGGTTGGAACGGAATATTCGCTTTGTCATGGACGTGCTCACCGAAGGTTCATGTGCGCCTTTACCGGATATCATGACGAAATTTGACTTCCCGGAGGCGAACCCTTTCACCTATTTCCAGATTAGACATTTTGTCACCTCTTTAACGAGCTCGTCCCCGTTCCAACCTCTCACCACTTTGGAATCCTACTGCTATCATAAACCGCTCGCACGCGGAATCATCTCCCTACTGTATTCCCTTCTCCAGACAGGGGACCAGACGACGACCCCGGCTTTCATACTCCAGTGGGAACGGGACCTCGGTCCGGTGCCTGAGGACTACGCTTGGTCGGACATCTTCGCTGCAGCCGCGAAGTCCTCTATCTCAACCCTAGTAAAGGAAAACGCATACAAAATCCTATACAGGTGGTATTTTGTCCCCTCTAGACTCCACAAAATGTTTCCCTCTTCATCACCCATGTGCTGGAGAGGATGCGGTGGCCACGGCTCTTTCCTCCACATTTGGTGGACGTGCCCTAAAATTATACTATATTGGGACGCAGTTGCACGCCTGTTGAGCACAGTACTCCAGACCCAGGTTAAAAAAGATCCTTGGTCCTTCCTGCTAGGTCTCCCCATTGCCAACGCACCTCCAAACTCCAGTAAACTACTGACGCAGATCCTAAATGCGGCCAGGTGCTCACTTGCCCGCCAATGGAAACAGAGAGAGGCCCCCCCTATCAAACAAGTCATCAACAAAGTATGGTACCTCGCAAGCATGGAAAAAATTACAGCATACCTTCATAACAGGTCCTTCCAGTTTCTCCTGAGCTGGGAATTATGGTTTGATTCTCAGAATCCCGCAGGGGGACTACGATTCCCCGAGGGCCCGGCGGCTCTCCTATTATGATGTCAGTAACCTCCTCACCCGACAAGTGGCTATAGGTTTATCTTTAATATGTCCTCTTCGTGTTCCTCAAGTAGCACCTTCCCTCTTGGTTCTAACGCCCTGCACTAGCTCAGCGGTACACGGGGGCGCACTGGTGGTGCCTCCTCCCATGTCCCTTCTCCCCCCCCACTCTATTCCCTCCCCGTCTTTGCCCGTCTCCCCTTCTTTCTCTTCACGCCCTCTCTCTCTTTAGTAATATCCTCTATGTTGCTATAGCTATGAATCTAATCCCCGGTTCCCACCCGTCTGAATAGCCCTCACTCACTACGTGACATAAATCACCGCTGTTTATCGTTCTAACAAATGTTTGGTTAATGGCTCTTATTTTGTTTATCTCTCCACATGTTGGGAACCGCTTGTTCTTTGTATTAAGGTTACATTTCTGCCTTGGATAATATAGTGTAACAAGTAGCAGCTCACCCCACGTGTGGTGGGGAGCTGTTGTGACATTTATAACCTGAAAATTAAAATAAACAATTAAAAAAAAAAAAAAAAAAAAAAAATATCCAAGCAATTGAGAATGTCAATCAGCAGTGTTCAAACTCTAATTAAGAAGTAGAAAATGAGGGATTCTGTGGAAACGAAATCACGGTCAGGTAGACCAACAAAAATTTCAGCCACAACTGCCAGGAAAATTGTTCGGGATGCAAAGAAAAATCCAAATAACTTCAGCTGAAATACAGGACTCTCTGAAAAAAAGTGGTGTGGTTGTTTCAAGATGCACAATAAGGAGGCATTTGAAGAAAAATGGTCTGCATGGTCGAGTCGCCAGAAGAAAGCCATTACTAAGCAAATGCCACAAAGCATCCCGCTTACAATACTCCAAACAGCACAGAGGCAAGCCACAAAACTTCTGGAACAAAGTCATTTGGAATGATGAGACCAAAATTTAACTTTTTGTCCACAACCATAAACTTACATTTGGAGGGGAGTCAACAAGGCCTATGATGAAAGGTACACCATTCCTACTGTGAAACACGGAGGTGGATCGCTGATGTTTTGGGGATGTGTGAGCTACAAAGGCACTGGAAACTTCTGGAAACTTGCAGCATGTTATCAGAAAATACTGGAGGAAAATTTGCACTCATCAGCCCGGAAGCTGCGCATGGGACGTACTTGGACGTTCCAACATGACAATGATCCAAAACACAAGGCCAAGTCGACCTGTCATTGGCTACAGCAGAATAAAGTGAAGGTCCTGGAGTGGCCATCTCAGTCTCCTGACCTCAATATTATTGAGCCACTCTGGGGAGATCTCAAACGTGCAGTTCATGCAAGACAGCCCAAGAATTTACAGGAACTGGAGGCTTTTTGCCAAGAAGAATGGGCAGCTTTACCATCTGAGAAAATAAAGAGCCTCATCCACAACTACCATAAAAGACTTCAAGCTGTCATTGATGTCAAAGGGGGCAATACACGATATTAAGAACTGGGGTATGTAAACTTTTGATCAGGGTCATTTGGGTAGAGTCTGTTGTCATTATGATTTAAAAAGAGTAAACACAGTTGTTTGACAATAAATGGCTTCACCCAACCACTAACCATGAGTGAAAGAAAAGTTTGTGAGTTATCATTCATATTCTCTAACAAATGGCCAGAAAATCACAAATTCTGCTAAGGTATGTAAACTATTTCCGAATTTAAATAAAAGGACGTGTTTATCCACTGACTCAAAATCACACTTTACACATTTTCACCTTTTGCTCACCATATAACTCTTGATCTGGTGAAGTCGGGTCACTTCCAGGATCCTATTCCTTTCAATCTATCAGTAGCACTATATTATCCAGCTTCACTGAGGATTTGCCTCACCATTTCAGAATTGTTTACATCATATTTTGGATGGTGGCTTCTAAAGAGCTTCCTGTGAGTAAACTGGTGCTCCAAACTGATTCCCCCTGATGAAGTCCTTAAGGGCGAAACGCGTCGGAAATAGAGAATAATTCTCTTCTTAAAGGACAGCAAGCCCCAGAAAATACCAGTCTTGTAGGGGTTTGTTTATATGTCCATTTGTCGTGATTTTGTGATAAATAAATTTTATATATTCTTATGTATTTGGTTGCTGGTTGAATTCTAATTTTTATTTGATTATTGTACTGTTTTATTATATTTTATGAAGAATGGAGAGAGTGGACTGAAACAACAAGAGAGGCTGCGCTGTGTGTCAGTAGTTAAGTACAAAAAGAGCAAACGTGTACTATAAAGGTATTAAATTTATTAAAAATGACATGTGGTTAATAAAACAAACTTAAAATAAAAGCACACCTGTATCTGTCTCAAAGGTATATGGAGTAGTGATAACTGGTATATGGTATATGGCAATAAAGGTCCAATAAAAAGTTCAGAAAAAAGAAACTCAATGCGGTGCAGTCCCAGAGAAATGGTTACCTCGTATATGTCACCCGGCAGATGGTGATGTGTGTGTATAGTACCTCTCCGATTGGGCTGGTATAAATTTCGGCCGAGCGTCCCCGGCCAAAACAATCCTGCTTTGCCCAAATTGTTGCACAGCGGAGGGACGATATCTAGTAGACAGCCTGTCAGTAGTCACTCGTCGCGGTGAGGAGATGGTATAAGCTTGCGGCTGGATGGAAGCAAAGTCCGGTAATGCTCACCAGTTGCAGTGGTGAGATGGACGGCAGCCTGTACGGTGACGAGCCGGTAATAGGCTGAAATTGGAAACCAAGGAGGGTTTGCACGGCAGTGTAACACCTTGGACCAGGTGTGCTAGTTTGGAGGCGGAGTCCTGACGCGTTTCGTCACGATCACGTGACTTTTTCAAAGGTCAGCTTCACTGAGGATTTGCCTCACCATTTCAGAATTGTTTACATCATATTTTGGATGGTGGCTTCTAAAGAGCTTCCTGTGAGTAAACTGGTGCTCCAAACTGATTCCCCCTGATGAAGTCCTTAAGGGCGAAACGCGTCGGAAATAGAGAATAATTCTCTTCTTAAAGGACAGCAAGCCCCAGAAAATACCAGTCTTGTAGGGGTTTGTTTATATGTCCATTTGTCGTGATTTTGTGATAAATAAATTTTATATATTCTTATGTATTTGGTTGCTGGTTGAATTCTAATTTTTATTTGATTATTGTACTGTTTTATTATATTTTATATTGTGCGCCCTCTGAATTATTTATATATATATATATATATATATATATATATATATAATTTTTTAAATAAAATATATACAGACCAGAGTGCCCAGCCCTCCCATTAGGACCGCGTTACTGTGCCTCCACAAATAATAATCACATAAAGTACAAAGGAGCGGGGCATGCATGTATACAACGTTTCAATGCCTTTATTGCAGCAAAAAAAGACCTGATGACAATGCCGCAATAAAGGCATTGAAACGTTTTCTACACGCATGCCCTGCTGTTGTACTTTATTCAAGCCGCTAGGAGTGCCGCACCTTTGGACTTTATATTATATAAACACATATATATATATATATATATATATATATATATATATATATATATATATATCAGCAGCTCCCGTCATCGGCTCAGTTAGAATGAACCCGCTGGCAGGGAGACTGCCAGGGTGGGACGTGGGAGACGCTGGCAGGGAGGTGAGCAATGTCACATTGTGAACATCGCTCATCGCGGCTCCGTACACACATGCCGTGATGAGCGATGTCACAAGTGACATTGCTCCCATTGAGCATGCAGCACCTCCGACCGCCAACCTGCAATCAACGAGCGCTGGTGCACGCATCGTTGATTGCAGGACCATACACACTAGATGATGTGAACGATATATCGTTCGCAATCGTCGGTATTGCCATATTGGTCAAAATAATCATCTAGTGTGTATGGCCCTTAAGATAAATAGTTCTGGAACGGAGATTGGTGATAAGTTGCTGGTCTATGGTCAGTTGGAACTCCTGCACTGCGGACAGCAGTCACAAGTGCTTTATTTTAAGGATAAGGCAGAAGACAAAGGTAATAAAAGGGATTCTGAAAGGCATCTAATAAATGGAGGGATGCAGGAATTTTTTTTTTATAATTATACCCCCCCCCCCCCACACACACCCACTGACTCAATTATAAATTAAAATAAACACTATAGTAATACAGGTTGAGTATCCCATAATCAAATATTCCGAAATACGGACTTTTTTTGAGTGAGAGTGAGATAATGAAACCTTTGTTTTTTGATTTCTCAATGTACACAAACTTTGTTCAATACACAAAGTTATACAAAATATTGGCTAAAATGACCTTCAGGCTGTGTGTATAAGGTGTATATGTAACATAAATGCATTCTGTGCTTAGATTTAGGTCCCATCACCATGATATATCATTATGGTATGCAATTATTCCAAAATACGGAAAAATCCCATATCCAAAATACCTCTGGTCCCAAGCATTTTGGATAAGGGATACTCAACCTGTATACTATTCACAAGATGTATTACTGAGAGGATAAACTACATGTAGCATGTGTATATATTATTTCTTATAATTAGTTATACAGTTTCTTAAATAGCAATTTCTAAAATACAATTTCATACTTTCTATTACACAAATGCTAATTGCTAGCAGTCTTATTTTGTTGATGAAGTTCAGATACATTTTACTACTGCCAGCTGTAATTGCCCGGGGATGCTCAGCTACTATAGATTTCTATGTAATGCACAACATCAGTGCCACTGCTGGGAATTCCTGCACCCATCGCTAGCACATTCTTTACATGTCAGAGCCCTGTGTGACAGTCTGCACAGACCGTTATATCGATCTGTCTGAGGAATTCTTAGAAGCCTTAGTGATGTAATCTCACACAGTGCTTTATGTCATGTTAAATCGTACCAATATGCATCCAGGTGAAAACCATATGGTCCTAATTGCGTGTTTTAAATCAGGGGCATAACCAGAACTTTGTGGGCCCCATAGCAACATACTGAAGGGGCCCCTGTCTCAATGATTCTTGAGAGACACCTCTCTGCAGCAGTAATTCATTGTATGCCCAATAATGTGCCTTACAGATGTAGCCGCTATCATCTTTGCCACGATGCGTAAGCATGGGCATATGCAGCACAACAAGCGCAGCATGGTGTGTATAGTCGCGTGTGCGATCACACCATTCATTTCCTATGGCAGCACACTATGCACGTCACTATGACACTAGTCACAATCAATTTGCCGCGATGCAAAGACAAGAGCAGCTACATCTGTAGTTCATTTTCTGAACCATAGAAGTGTCTTACCTAATGTTCTGTCTTATAGTAGTGCACTAGTTTATTTTGTGAAAAATTATAGTCCTCTAGTTTACTTTAGGTCACATTGTAGTGTTGTCAGAGGTTGCAGTTATGTGACTGGCGGTCAGGAGATGGCCAGTCACAATACCTCCCCTCTAAATCCCCGCTCACTATCCCGACGGTCGGCATGCCAACCAACAGGGACTATTCCCAATTGTGGGTGTCCACGACACCCATAGAGTGGGAATAAAACCCGTGGTGACCCCAGGTCGCCACCGAGCCCGCAAGGGGCTTGTTGCACTCGCCCCCCCCATTCCGCTGCCGGGATACCGGCGGAAGTATGCTGACCACCGGTCACGCATACTACACCTGTTGTCAGTACACATTATGCCACACAATATCCCCAATTCACAATATAACATACAGTGGCCCCCGTTCATACTGTGCCACACTATAGTGCCTGCATTTCATATTGTGCCACATTACAGTGCCCCAGTTCTTATTATGTAACAATATAGTGCCCGCCACATTGCAATGAGCAGATTAGATTATGCCACATTGCATTGGCCTCCAGTTCAAATGATGCCAAATTACAGCACCCCCGTACCATTATAACATCCACTACAAGCTCCTCTCACTGATAATGTAATGTCACATAACTCAGGCTGAGCAATAGCCACTGGACAACATCTGAAACATTGTGGAAACCCAATGGTCTAACAAACTTTTAGAGTCCAAGTTCAACATTCACATTAAAAAAAAAAGGTAGAACCCAAATATCATTGCATAAAAGCTGCTGGAACAGATTTAGTGGATGAGATCGTTGATATGCTATATGGATGTCCAGGCAAATGAGTGACAATGTAAAAGAAAATGTGGCCACAGAAAGTGGCATCATGGCAATAACCTATTCTCTGTGGTGCACAGAACAGCTACACAAATTCAAATGACATACTTCTCCAAAATGGTTCCGGTATGAAAGATAGATAGTGTCTAGTTAGACAGTCAATAGATAGACACCATATGTTAGATGGACATTAGGTCGACAGGGTCAAAAGGTCGACAGGGTCAAGAGGTCGACATGGAAAAGGTCGACAAGTCAAAAGGTCGACAGGTCAAACGGTCGACAGGGTCAAAAGGTCGACATGAAAATGGTCGACATGAAAAAAGGTAGACACCATGTTTTTTGCATTTTTGTGGTTTGTGTGGATAGTTTTGTCATCTGGGACCCCCAATTGTAGAAAGGCATACCCTCGCGGGGCTCGCTTTGCTCGCCACGCTTCAGGCACGGTGGCTCGCTGCGCTCGCCACAAGGTTTATAACCAACTCTATGCCGACATGGATAGAGAAAGTATGAAATAATCCAAAAACATGTTACATTTTAAAAAAAACATTTGTCTATCTTTTTTATGTCGACAATTTTCATGTCGACCTTTTGACCCTGTCGACCTTTTGACCCTGTCGACCTAATGTCTGTCTAATATATGGTGTCTATCTATTGACTGTCTAACTAGACACTGTCTATCTATCAAACGGATAGGCTCCAAAATACCAAGATTTCAGTGGGTCTTAAGTTATAGGGTAAGGCATTGCTACTAAGCAATTAAGTTTTCATGTAACAACAATTTCATAACAGACCAGCTTAAAAGGAAAAAATAAATAAAAATGGAAAAGCGTGTGATGCACGGGACTTTATGTTCACTTTCTGGAGAATAACCCTACAGTGGATTGTAATACATAAGCGCTCTATGAAAATGCTTTAGAGAAACAGCAAATATCAAATAATATCTGGACACGTAGGGGCTGTGGTGAATGATTACACAGTCTCTGTATCACACAGTGTAATAGGATTGGCAATATTTAGGAACAATAATGACACATTTAAGAGATATGTGTAAAAGTACAGAAGTAATCAGCTTATAGCCACCATTTATCAAATACATTCTACAACAGGATATCCCCTACATTACCAGGTTAACCTTTATTTAAGTACTTATCTATTTGCATTATTTCGGAAAATACTGACCTCTAGTGATTATTTTGTAGATTGCAATAAGAAAAAAATTACACTGTGGCAATGTACCATGCTGTAGACATTAATTTCCCACTAAAGGGGAAACTTGTAGCCTGTGTTGAATATCAGTGAAAGGAAAGAGGATGGACACAAGGTGTAATAAAACGGTGTTAAAAGTTTGTATTAAGCAAAGATTAGTTTGATCTAATGTATGTATGCATTTTTATATTTCTTGTTTCAAGGGAACACTGTGTGCTCTATTTACAAGGAGAAAATCAGACACTGTGCAGCATTTTGAGGATAGATACATTTGGAAGGGTCATTTTATATTGCCTCAATCATACAGTATTACGCAGCACTGCATAGAGTTTATCTAATCATTTAGCTCCTAACCCACTGGAAATTACAACCTCAATTCCCTACCACACACAGACAGACGCAAGGGTCAATTTTTGTCAAAAAACAATGAATCTACTGGTTGGAGAAAACGTCAGCACCGAAAAGGAAACAAACAGATCAAGAACACACAAACTCCAAACAGAAACGTTCCTGGTTGGAATCAAACACACAGCCCCAGAGGCAGCAATGCTAACCACTGTACAGCCTAGATAAACCTAGAGGGGAGGAAAAGCTTGAACATTTAAGGGAGAAAAGGACACAGAGAAGAGAGTTAGAAAGTAAGAAAATATGCAGAGGGGAGCCCAAAGAAGAACACACGGGAGAAAAAGACTCGTTAAAAAAAAAAAGAGCTTTTATTCCTTTGCGGTATAATTAGAAGCGTGTACAGGCAATAATCTTTTACAGGGGTGCGGTCAAAACCCAACAGTCAGAAGATCAACAGCGGACTCCCAAAGATCAGAATCCAGACAGATCCCATAGGTAAGTACGGGTGTGGGGGGTGTTAGGGTTAGGCTTCAGGGAAGGTTACGGTTAGGCAGCAGAGGGGCATTAGGGTTAGGCTGTGGGAGCGGGAGGTTATGGTTAAGCTGTGGGAGGGGGAAGTTTAGGGTTAGGAGTAGGATTAGGGGCGGGTGAAAATACTTACCAAGCATGGAGAGAATTGACACACAAAGTACTCATTTTAACTTAATGTTTTGTAACCTTAGGAAGTTTTATAATGAGCTTTGCCAGTGGCGGTGTAGTGAATGCCTATATTTCCATGACCTGAATGCAACAATTTAAACATGCTAGTAAATATATTATAAACCGTGTATTGCAATTTATAATGCTTTAAAAAGTTACCGCCTGACTACCCATAAGCAAGGCATCTAGCATACCATTTTTATAGTCTTGGTCCTGAGGACTTCTTGTGTATCTCTCCTAATCTCACAGACTACCATAACATAGTGTGAGATGTCTCAAGACGTTCAACATACCTAATCACAACTAATATCAGTATTGTCTTGAACATGATTGTTACAAGCACACTCTGGCCCTCAATTTCCATGAGTCCAACTCTGCCAGGAAGACAAGGAGTAGGAGAAGACTCCTAGGTTCTCACTTGTAAAGCAGTCTTTGTGGGAACTAATATACTGCCTTGACTAGAACAGCACTGTTCATGAGTCCATTTTGTTGCCATACATCGTGTGAAAACTAGTACCCTGTTATATTGTCAACTGTGCCTTCGTAGAACCGGGAGGGCCTAGCAGGGCTTCCAATGTGGTCTGGTCCTTATCCGTATTGGTGAAGACAAATGCTGATGACCTGGGGCAACATTATCGGCACAAATGTCCTATGATGTAGTGACCTCCGGCTGCTTCCAGTGCATACTGGCAGCTGCCTCATGTCAAAGGATTATTGCGTAAAGGGAATGGGTATCTGCTATGATTGCTATTGGAGGATCCTCTTGGAGGATAGTGTAGTTCAGTTAGTGGATTCATGGCCACTCGGATACCGGCTCTATCAGTCAGGATTTACAATGCTTTACTTCAAGCTGCCACACTATGGAAACACACTCACAAACAGATCTGCTGACACCTCATTCCTCCTGTCTCGCAACTGTCCCAGGGATCTGACTGACGTCAGATACAAGGTACTGACTTCAATTCTCATTTTATGGTTTCTGGAATTCTGGATCTGCTCTACCCCACACCACTTATTTCCTCACATGGACGCATCCTTATATCTGGGACCAGAATGGGACAGTTCATGTTTAATTTGGGACTGCACCTCCACTGGCAAGTACTAATCTTTAATGACCATAATTGCTCTTCTCCTGGGATAAATGGGTACTTAATTTTCCTGTGTCCAATTAACTTGCCTCCTAGAGGGAATACACCCTTGACCTCTTTATTGATTACTAGGTGATTCATCGCGCCCTACGGGCGCTCTTCACACCATCGTGAGGGGCTATGCCCCCTTAACCCTTGCATGCTCTTGTGGCGTGCAATAGTTGTATTATATGGAGTATTACCTCCAATCATAATTGTGTGAGTAGTTAAATATTGCATGGACAAAGGGCGTGTGATGGTTAAGGGGTCGTAGCCCCTTGCAACGGCGTGAACAGCGCATGCAGGGCCTGATGAATCACCTAGTAGGTGCTGTGGTTGGGAGAGTGGCAGGTGCGGGGGAGACGCGGGTGGAGGAGGGCGGCAGGGGGTGCCGCGGGTGGGGGTCCGGAGCCACCGCAGGTGGGGGAGGGGGTCCGGAGCCACCATGGGTGGTGGAGGGGGATGTGTGTGTGTGTGCGGGTGTCGTGGATGGGGCTTGGCGGTACTGTGAGTGGGGGAGGGGTGGGTAATGCTTCTCCTGCTTCTCCTCCTGGAAGCAGCTAGGCTGCTGTCCTCCCTTTGACAGTGACTCTCCCGGAGACTTGCACAGCAGCCAATAACTATTGTTAGTGTCGGTGTCCCAGCGCACCGCATTATAGGGAAAAAGATGCACTCAATAAACCACAGCTCCCAGCAGCCCTTAGCGCCGGAATGCTTCGGCGCTAAGGGCTGCTGGGTGCTGTAGTTTATTTAGTGCGTATACTTCCCTGTAATGTGGTGCGTTGGGACACCGGCGCTAACAGTAGTGACTGGCTGGCAGAACTGACTGGCTCGCTGAATCAATGTAAAAGGTGAGTGCTGTGCAGTGTCAGTGACACTGCACACCCACTGCACTGCACAGCACTGTCACCTTTTACATTGATTCAGCATCCAGACATTACCCTCCACGATATCACCCACTCTATCCATTACATTAGCCATCACGGGGATTTCCAGGCCAGCCGGTCAGGTGCTGTGTTGCGGAGTCAGGGCCTCTGGGGATCTGTGCACTGCTGTGGCGGCAGGCACTTCTGTGACATCACGCGCAGAGGAGGCTCTGGGGCTCAGAGAGTATGCGGCGCTGGGAGGGCTATGAAAGCCTTCCGCTGCACCGCTTTCATACACATCTATGCCGGTGGCCGCAGCAGCTTTTGTTCCACCTGCGCCGCGGCTAGGGAGTGGGGATTGTTGATGGCGGAGGGAGCAGCGGACTGGCAGCAGGACATAGGACGCTGCAGTAAAAGGATTTTATTTCCCCCAATGTACAGCGCAGAGACTTGCTGCAGATGCAGTGGCATACCCTCCAGATGCACCTTTTTGGCAGGTACTGTCCCTTTTTTATGGCCTGTACTGATTTTTGGCTCTCCAAACTTCCATTGAAAGTATAGGAAAAGGGGCGTGGCCACGCCACTGTACCCATGGCCACGACCCTTTTTCGAATATGTAGCAATTTTTCTGTGCAAATTGTTGGAGGGTATGTTGCTGCAGATGCAGTGAGTCTATTTTGGGGTGCGAGGCTGGAGCTGCTGCTCCATCAGCCCCATTGTTAATCCTGCTCTGGGAAAACACACAGCAGCCAAAGGGCTGAGCCTCCCATTGGAGGTTACCTGTGTGGGAGGGCGTTTCTCACCCAATCAGCTGTGGACTGGGTGTGATAGACCTGCTGCTAACCCAATGAGAGCTCCTAGCCATGCCCAGCATTAGCCACACAGTCACAGAGTGACAAATCTGGGCAATTATATAGGAGATTTACGTCACTAGCAGAGAAGCAACATCCAGCACTGACACCAATTATTTCCTCTGAGAATTTATTGAGACTGGAAATCTTGTTCTCTCTCATCGTCCAGATATACTCCCTCCCATTTTCCTAGTTGTCCTGCTTTGCATTAATTCATTTCTTTTTAATTGTATGGCTAATATTACAATTTTCTTGAAATACCAGCTGAGCTGCTCCCCAGTACCTAATTGAACACTCATGTGGCCATTTACTGTAAATGATTCCTTATTTTACACATTTACAGCCTGGGTATAGGTGTGTAGTATGATCTAATTTACCAAGTCATATTTCTTTGCATGCTACACAGTGATGCTCATTTCCATTATATGGTCGGTGATACTACTGCCACCTTGTGGCCAGATTTGTTTTTGTACTCACACTACAACCTTACATTCGAATACGTCTGGCGTATCTTCTGTTTACAAGTTACAACAAACTCCTAGTGAATGAAAGTGTGCAAATTCTACTTCTTACTAAATAATTGTCAGTTTCAGCAAGTGATTTTCTAGTTAGTTATAAATCTTCTCTCCTAAAAATAGTATCTTCTTAGTTTGATATTAACTGCCACTGTAGCAATTTATTTGTGCCAATATTGTAATCACTGCAGTACATGTTATTACAATTTCTAACACTTGAATTTTCTTTATCCTTACAGATATTTCATACTATTAAACTGTATAAATACCATATTACTTTAATATACTAGAATTGGCACAGCCATCTACAATGTTTATATTCAGCTATCAGTGACTCCTCTTAGAGGATTGTTTTTTTATTTCTCCTCCTAAAGGAGTACTACACCTATTGAATGGAACCTACTTTTATTAAAATCGTAGGGAATAATGTAATGGCTGTCGATTTGCAGTAATTGGCGTGAGTCTTATTTATGAAGAAAATCCTAGTTTCAGCGCTCCAATTGTTCTTATGTTCTTCAAAAAAAAGAAGAGATCTTTCATAGTGTAATTTGTTTTCTTTTTTTAATAGAAATTGGCTGAGTTCTATATAAAAAAAAATGACACTATGAAAGATCTATTCTTTCTTTGAGGAGCATAAGAACAATTGGAGCGCTGAAATTAGGATTTTCTTCATATACTGATTTTCAGGACGGTGGTATCCTATTTTTCCTTGTTTAGCTGCATCGATTGTCTGTGAGCGCGAAAAACTACCATTGTATTTTTCTTGTGAGTCTTATTTAGCCCATAGGTTTAAAGCAGTAATCATTTAAAAGGCTATACCACCCTGGTTTTGCCTTTAAAATTATTGCTGTTTCAAATCTACAGTCTAAATAGAGGACTCATGCCATATCCTGCAACAAGCACGCTATTACACAAAGGCCATGATGTTACCTGAGATACACCCAGCAGCCATAACATTAAAACCACCTGCCTAATATTGTGCAGATCCCCCTTGTGCTGCCAAAACAGCAGAGGTATGGACTCCACAAGTCCTCTGAAGGTGTCCTGTGGTATCTGGCACGAAGACATTAGCAGTAAATCCTTTAATTCCTGTAAATCTGAAGGTGGGGCTTCCAGAGCTCAGGCTTTTTCCAGCACATCATACAGATGCTTGATCAGATCTGGGGAATTTGGAGGCCACGTCAACACCTCTTTGTCATGTCCTCAGTTACAGAACAGTATTTGCATTGTGGCAGGGCGCAAAATCCTGTTGAAAATCAGGGAATACTGTTGCCATGAAGGGGTGTACTTGGTCTGCAACAATATTTTACATAGATGGTACTTGTCAGTTACATTCACATGAATGCTAAGTACTCAAGATTTCCCAGCAGAAGATTGCCCAGAGCATCACTCTACATCGGGATCCTGGCGGTCAGTATTCCAACGCCGGCATCTCAGCCACCAGGATGCCTGCAGGGGGGCGAGCGCAATGAAGCACCTTGCGGGCTCGCTGTGCTCGCCATGCTGTGGGCTTGGTGGCACACTGCGCTCGCCACAGGTTCTATTCCCACTCTATGGATGTCGTGGACACCCACAAGTGGGAATAGCCCTGGGCCCCCTGCCGGCATCACTGTGTTACTGGAGCGCCACAGTGTTGTACAGTACTTAGCCCAAGAGATTGATACCTTATCCTACTGACTGCTGTTTGTCTTCTATCATTATGTATCCTTCTACAGTTTATTATATAAAGCCTACTATAGTTTGGAATCAACATTTGGAATAACCTCCTTGCTCATATATGCTACACATCTACCAAATTGTAGGCATCTGCCAATACACACTTCAGTGATATTATTCCTCTGTACACAAAAAACAACGTATAAAGCGCTTGTGGTCACATATGAAATGAGTAGGTCTAAGCAATCCACATTCTAGGAAATAAAAAATGTATTCCAAAAAATTATTAAAAACCTTGAAAAAGTTGCGTGAACGCAACGAAACGCGTTGGTGAAAGCTGCTACTCACTATTTGTGCTTCTACTCCCGTGGACATACTATTGGAAGAGACAAGGACCTGGACCAAGTCCCCACATTTCATCACCCCTGGACCGTGCTAGAGGGATCCCCACGAAACTGTGTCAATCTATCCACATTTGCATCAAGGGACTGCCATTCTGCGGGACGCTGAACCGCTTAAACACCTTGAGTTCATCAGTGGTAACTATTCACGGTTGTATACCAGCACTGGGGTCCATTTGGGATCAAAAGGGGACTATTCAAAAGGAACAGGTCACTCGCAGTCTATCTAATTCAGACTATCAGTTCCATTTGGGAGCAGGACTTTAAGCAGCAATCCTATTACACCTTACTGCAATTTTAATGATATTCTAAATGTGGAATATTTTGTTTTTTAATAATTTTTTGGAATAAATTTTTAATTTCCTAGAACGTGGATTGCTTAGACCTACTCATTTCATATGTGACCACAAGCGCTTTATATGTTGTTTTTTGTGTATTTCTACTTTTGAGGTCTGACCAACCTCTATTTGTTAAGCTGCTGTGTTGAATCTCCGCATCTAGCGCCGGGAGGTAGTTACCCTAGGGTAATTTCCATTTCTTTTCGTATTCCTCTGTACAGGCAGCCATCAAGATATAAAATCTTGCAGGACACATTAGGGGCCATTTAAGAAAACTAGCACACAAATCCATGCAAAAAGTAGTATATATATTCTTAACACAAAATAAAATGTATTTCAAGTAGTGGGAAACCATGATTTGGCCTGAGTTTGCAACTGTGTATACAGAGG